>NC_139629.1:439717-467217 GCF_964638095.1 Poromitra crassiceps | reverse complement strand
TAGAGAACAGACTCACTGGTCTTTGTACTGACTGCTCTGGAGAACAGACTCACTGGTCTTTGTATTGACTGCTCTGGAGAACAGACTCACTGGTCTTTGTACTGACTGCTCTGGAGAACAGACTCACTAGTCTTTGTACTGACTGCTCTGGAGAACAGACTCACTGGTCTTTGTACTGACTGCTCTGGAGAACAGACTCACTGGTATTTGTACTGACTTCTCTGGAGAACAGACTCACTGGTCTTTGTACTGACTGCTCTGGAGAACAGACTCACTGGTCTTTGTACCGACTGCTCTGGAGAACAGAGAGCAGAATCTTAATGACCCTTTCATCTACATTCATTCTGTTGTATGGGGAAGAATAGATGAGGATGAATAAATATACAAGTTAATAACTATTAAAATGTTTTGTGCTGCTTCTCGTGTGTGTGTGTGTGTGTGTGTGTGTGTGTGTGTGTGTGTGTGTGTGTGTGTGCGCGTGCGTGCGTGCGTGCATGCGTGCGTGTAGCCTTCCAGCCTGGGGTCCATGGCGCTGACAGAGGGCGCTCTCTGTCAACATGACCTGATCAGAGTGGTGTACAGCGGCCTCCACCCTCAGAGAGAGACCTTCACTGCACAGAACAGGTACCACACACACACACACACACACACACACTGCAGGGCTCCACGTGAACTTTTCCAGAGCTGTGCGCCCTCTGCGCCCCTCAGCTATGATGGACACAGCTCAGCTTGTCTGGAAATCCATTTGTGTGGCGAGGTCAAGGTAGTGTTTATGAAGAGACAAGTGCTCGCTCACTCCGCCTGCTGATATACAGCCGGGCCGTTTACCCCCTGTGCACACACAGGAGTCAGTTATGGCCTGGACTCTCCAGGTCGTGCTCCTGGCTGCTCTCCATCAACACACAGAAACACAGGTCGTGCTCCTGGCTGCTCTCCATCAACACACACAAACACAAGCTAACACGCTAACAGGTAATGTACACCAGATGTGTTATGGCTGCGATGCGGATCCGGCAAAACTGCCGGAGCGACTGTCGTCCATGTTAATTGATGGGTGATACATGCGGTACGGAAAGATTACGCACCTGTTCTATTTTTGTCAGATGACATGAGTCGTACCAGAGCCGTACCGCATCTGTTCCAGAGGCGGTGTACATTAGCCTTAAGAGACTCCAAAACACACATGCACAAAATATACCTTCAACTTGCAGCATTTTGCAGACATCTGCTCCAATTGTCCAATTTCTATGTGTATCTCTTTGTCAGTGTGTCTCTGACTGTGCTGTTCATCGTTGTGTCTCCAGGTTTGAAGTCCTGTGTTTCCTCATGCTCTGCTACAACTCGGCTGTGGTCTACATGCCCCTTTCCTCCTACCAGTCCATCTGCAGAATGAGCTCACGGTGAGGAGCACACGTACATGTCTTCATTTCTTTGTCTTTGTCTTATTTTGTCTTATTTCTTTACTGTTTTAACCCCTTTATGCTATCTGTAGCATCCATATCTATATACCGTAAATTCCGGACTATAAGCCGCGGCTTTTTTCCCGTTTTTTGGCCCCTGCGGCTTATATAACGGTGCGTCTTATCTATGGATTTTTTCAGAAAAAAAAAAAAAAAAAAAAAAAATCTCTCTTTTTTAGCACTCTTTCTAACTATAAATCCACTTCTGTTTTAATTTCCTCTCTTGCCCTCTTTTCACCACACCGCGGACACTGTGTGCACTGTAAAAATAAACAACGGTGGTGTTGTGTTATGTTGTTTTGTTGAAATGTTACGGTAATACGGTAAATGGGAGCTTCCTCAAACAGCCATCTCTTTCCTGACAATCCCCTCTGTGCGTGACCACTTACATATGGTAATTACGGTAAGCAAACGGCCACAAGCCCATCAACTCCCTCCCCCGACTACCAGGAGAAAATCACAAACTTCGGCGAATTCACACAAAGGAAGATCAAGGAATATTCCATCGAACCGGAGCAGATCATAAATATGGATGAAGTGCCTTTGACGTTCGACCTGCCACTCACTCGGACTGTTAACAAGAAGCGCCCTGGAGGATTCTTTCACCAAAAAAAAGCTTTGCTCGTTCTCGACAGCATGAGAACGAGCAGTAGATGATCATGAGGTGGTTTTTCAGACGTGTCGATATAGCAGTTTATCGCAAAAGTGTAATGGAAACACATTTTTCGCATTTGCACGTCATGTGACCCATATTATCCCTTGGAAAAGGAGCGGAAAATAAGTTTGGTAAGTAAGGTTCGATAGCCGTGTCAAAACCTCAGCAGCAAGTGGAAAACTTTGAAGCAACGCTACCTAGCAGAAAGACGAGTGTTGTGCAAAAGCGTAGCCGGGCAAATTAGATAATGTTTAATGGCAGAAATCGGTCCATGGTGACAGCAGGCTGCCTGTGTGCGCGCATTTGGCACAGCGGCGAGATGAGAGGATGAAAAGCACACACTGGTGCGGTGGTGCTGTCTGAAGTGAATACAGTGACTGTGAGTAGGCTAATACATTGCACACGTTTCAGGTGCAATTATAGAACCAAATCAGCCTTTTCCCCCCTCCATCTCTAAATCGGACCAGTTGTAGGCTATTAGGCTACCTTTTTTCCTCTGCCTGTCGCGCTGACTGCATTCACGCAGCCAGCAACATTTTGCGACTCATTTTCTTTTGAATTGATAATCAGGCTCGTTTATATGCATTGTAACTTCATGTTGGGATTTCCATTGACCATTGGTTGGATTTGAGCATGCAGGGGACGGGATATGGGGCAGATCCCCGTGCGTAATCACTGTGGCAGCTGCTGCAACGGGGAATCACTCAAACGCAACTTCAATGGAAACGCCTACAAGTCGCAATTGTACATTGTCGAAGTTGTAGAAATATCGCAATTCTTTTGCGAAAAACTGTAATGGAAACACAGCTATAGATGAAGAGGAGTTCGTTGGTTTTGAGTGACAATGAAGGAGAGAGGAGAGTGGTTGACGAAGCCACCCTGAACCTGTTCGTTTCCGACACTGAAGATGAGGACTTTGGTGGTTTCAGTACGCAGGAAGAAGAGGAAGACGAGCATTAGTGACTTGACTTCTCTGGTTACAGGTTTGCTGCACATATAGCCTATTGTTGTGTGATTTTGTCTGGGGATTAGTGACCTGACTTTTGTTTTGTTTTGTTGAAATGTTAATAAATGGGAGCTTCCCCAAACAGCCATCGCTTTCCCGACATTCCTCTCTGTGCACGAACCCTTTCATATGGTAATTAAACATCAAAACACCCGCGGCTTATAGACCGGTGCGGCTTATAGAAGAAAAAAATAGTCAATTTTGGTCCCGCGGCTTATACACCGGTGCGTCTTATAGTCCGGAATTTACGGTACATGATACATATATCTGTAGCATCTATATCTATATACATGATACATGTCATATATGTAGCATCCATATCTATATACATGATACATGTCATATCTGTAGCATCTATATCTATATAGATGATACATGTCATATCTGTAGCATCTATATACATGATACATGTCATATCTGTAGCATCCATATCTATATACCGTAAATTCCGGACTATAAGCCGCGGCTTTTTCCCCGTTTTTTGGCCCTGCGGCTTATATAACGGTGCGGCTTATCTGGATTTTTTCAGAAAAAAAAAAAAATACAAATAAAATCTCTCTTTTTTAGCACTCTTTCTAACTATAAATCCACTTCTGTTTTAATTTCCTCTCTTGCCCTCTTTTCACCACACCGCGGACACTGTGTGCACTGTAAAAATAAACAAAGGTGGTGTTGTGTTATGTTGTTTTGTTGAAATGTTACGGTAATACGGTAAATGGGAGCTTCCTCAAACAGCCAACAATCCCCTCTGTGCGTGAACCCTTACATATGGTAATTACGGTAAGCAAACGGCCACTCGGTGACCTCCAAAATCGATGGATTTTACAGGTTACACAGCTTCATCAGCACATTTTATGTGCATTGCTTTGCTGCTTGTTTTTTCGATTATTTTTTTGTAAAGCACCTTGAATTGCCTTTGTGTATGAAAGACTTGACATCATTGGCGGAAATCAACCGGTTACTCCTACCGGTTCAAAGTTCATCAGCAGCCCGGAATCACAACAAGACGAGCAGTAGAAGCAACTCTCTCTCACTTACCATGGGGAAGGTACGCAGAAATTCACACGACGCAGCTTTCAAGTTGAAAGCAGTCAATCTCGCATTAAAAGAGGGAAATAGAGCAGCAGCCCGTAACCTGGGCATCGACGAGTCAATGGTGAGGCGTTGGAAGGTGCAGCAGGAGGAACTGTCTCAGTGCAAGAAGACCAAAAAGTCCTTCAGAGGTCATAAAAGCAGATGGCCCGAACTTGAAGATTCCCTTGAAGATTGGGTGTTGACCCAGAGAGCAGACGGCCGAGGCGTTTCCACGGTGCAGATCCGACTGAAGGCCAAAACAGTCGCCACCGAAATGAAAATTGAACATTTCATAGGTGGCCCATCTTGGTGCTTCCGATTCATGAGACGAAAGGGACTGTCCGTCCGGGCGAGAACTACTGAACAACTCCCTCCCGACTACCAGGAGAAAATCACAAACTTCGGCGAATTCACACAAAGGAAGATCACGGAATATTATAGGAGTGTGAAAACATCCACAATCACCAACGGGTTCCAAAAGGCTGGACTGCTGCGGGATGAAGAGGATGACGCCGCCACAGCTGGCGCTGATGAGGATTTTGGTGGTTTCAGTACGCAGGAAGAAGAGGAAGACGAGGATTAGTGACTTGACTTCTCTGGTTACAGCCGTTTGCTGCACATATAGCCTATTGTTGTGTGATTTTGTCTGGGGATTAGTGACCTGACTTTTGTTTTGTTTTGTTGAAATGTTAATAAATGGGAGCTTCCCCAAACAGCCATCTCTTTCCCGACAATCCCCTCTGTGTACGAACCCTTACATATGGTAATTAAACATCAAAACGCCCGCGGCTTATAGTCCGGTGCGGCTTATATATGTAAAAAACAGTCAATTTTGCTGCTGCGGCTTATATACCGGTGCGCCTTATGGTCCGGAATTTACGGTACATGATACATGTCATATCTGTAGCATCTATATCTATATACATGATACATCTGTAGCCAGTGACTAGTGTGCACCCTCTCCTCTTCCACCTCCATGACTGAGTCTCCCCTCTACCCTGTAGCCATTTACTCACCTCAATACTGACCTGTCCTCTAAGCAGGAGGATTTGATAAGTACAATCCATTATAGCGCTGTTGTTAGTGGAAAGTGCCCTATGGTTGGCTAAATTAAATTCTCACTGTTGGATACATGTCCACCTGTCCAAGTCTGTCTGTCCTTGAAATACCCAGAGGCGCTGGACGTAGTAGGAAGGATCGATGTGGAATTCAGAATGTGAGGCTGCAGCCCCCCCCCCCTCCCCAAACCCCCCATGTGTGTGAGCAGACAGCTCAGCCCCCCCCCCCCCAAACCCCCCATGTGTGTGTGAGCAGACAGCTCAGCCCCCCCCCCCCCCCCCCCAAACCCCCCGTGTGTGTGTGAGCAGACAGCTCAGCCCCCCCCCCAAACCCCCATGTGTGTGTGAGCAGACAGCTCAGCCCCCCCCCCCAAACCCCCCATGTGTGTGTGAGCAGACAGCTCCACCCCCCCCCCCCCAAACCCCCCGTGTGTGTGTGAGCAGACAGCTCAGGGTTTGAACAGTTCCCTGCTGTGAGCGAGCAGACAGACGGTGCCTGAAGCAGCTCTGTCTAGACAGGCGGCACACTGTGGCTACGAAGACTGCAGAGCACCACAACCATGCTCACTCTTTCAATTTAGCCTCGTCACCATCTCTGTAGACTCCCCACACCCCCGCCACCTGACCTTTTTATCACCCCCGCCACCTGACCTTTTTATCACCCCCTCCACCTGACCTTTTTATCACCCCCTCCACCTGACCTTTTTATCACCCCTCCACCTGACCTTTTTATCACCCCTCCACCTGACCTTTTTATCACCCCTCCACCTGACCTTTTTATCACCCCTCCACCTGACCTTTTTATCACCCCTCCACCTGACCTTTTTATCACCCCTCCACCTGACCTTTTTATCACCCCCTCCACCTGACCTTTTTATCACCCCTCCACCTGACCTTTTTATCACCCCTCCACCTGACCTTTTTATCACCCCCTCCACCTGACCTTTTTATCACCCCTCCACCTGACCTTTTTATCACCCCTCCACCTGACCTTTTTATCACCCCCTCCACCTGACCTTTTTATCACCCCCGCCACCTGACCTTTTTATCACCCCTCCACCTGACCTTTTTATCACCCCTCCACCTGACCTTTTTATCACCTCCTCCACCTGACCTTTTTATCACCCCTCCACCTGACCTTTTTATCACCCCTCCACCTGACCTTTTTATCACCCCTCCACCTGACCTTTTTATCACCCCCTCCACCTGACCTTTTTATCACCCCCGCCACCTGACCTTTTTATCACCCCTCCACCTGACCTTTTTATCACCCCTCCACCTGACCTTTTTATCACCCCTCCACCTGACCTTTTTATCACCCCCGCCACCTGACCTTTTTATCACCCCTCCACCTGACCTTTTTATCACCCCTCCACCTGACCTTTTTATCACCTCCTCCACCTGACCTTTTTATCACCCCTCCACCTGACCTTTTTATCACGTCCTCCACCTGACCTTTTTATCACCCCTCCACCTGACCTTTTTATCACCTCCTCCACCTGACCTTTTTATCACCTCCTCCACCTGACCTTTTTATCACCCCTCCACCTGACCTTTTTATCACGTCCTCCACCTGACCTTTTTATCACCCCTCCACCTGACCTTTTTATCACCTCCTCCACCTGACCTTTTTATCACCTCCTCCACCTGACCTTTTTATCACCCCTCCACCTGATCTTTTTATCACCCCCTCCACCTGACCTTTTTATCACCCCTCCACCTGACCTTTTTATCACCCCCTCCACCTGACCTTTTTATCACCCTCTCCACCTGACCTTTTTATCACCCCCTCCACCTGACCTTTTTATCACCCCCGCCACCTGACTTTTTTATCACCCCCTCCACCTGACTTTTTATCACCCCCCTCCACCTGACCTTTTTATCACCCCCTCCACCTGACCTTTTTATCACCCCCTCCACCTGACCTTTTTATCACCCCCTCCACCTGACCTTTTTATCACCCCTCCACCTGACCTTTTTATCACCCCCTCCACCTGACCTTTTTATCACCCCTCCATCTGACCTTTTTATCACCCCCTCCACCTGACCTTTTTATCACCCCTCCACCTGACCTTTTTATCACCCCCGCCACCTGACCTTTTTATCACCCCCCTCCACCTGACCTTTTCATCACCCCCTCCACCTGACCTTTTTATCAGTCTATCTATCTATACCAGCGATCCTCAAAGTCCGGACTCCGGTCCGCATCCGGACCCAGACGCCGTCCTATCCGGACCGAGCCCTATAACCTACAAATCACTGAATAGTTACATTTTCACAGAGCATTTCTATTTTAACCGGCACATGCTTTTCTAGCCTTTATGGTACTGGTTTATCTGTCAGGAAGCTCACAGACCAATGCATGCGCTGTAAATCATCACACGTGATGCTACTCAGCCAATCAACAAGCGAATCGATTCTGCCTGCTGCTGCTGCTGCTATCTTTCTGGCCGAGAAGAGCCTGGTGACGCGAGGTTAGCTGCTGCGGGAGAGTTGACACACGGACGGAGGAGAGGCGAGACTCGGAGAAATGCGAGAGAAGTATTTCACATCGCGTGCTCAAAAGAAACGAGTAGCCCGTGAAAACAAAGCTTTAGTTTTAATCCAGAGCAGGCAGACTCATGTTCATTCATTGGTCTCACGAGCAGTTCAAAACCAGTATGTCTCGTGAAGTGTGATGCGATCCTGACCAGCTGTCTATGGAAGTGCCACACATGAGCACACACACACTCAAATCCAGGGCGCACACACATTCACTGCCCAACGGCATGCAAAGTTTGCATTGCGAGCGACCGATAGATAGAAAGACAGACAGACAGGCAGGCAGGCAGGCAGGCACAGACAAACAGAGTGGGAGCTCACTTCTATCAAGAGAAAAGGAGGTTTGTTGGCTGAGAGCCTGACTGATAAAATGTGAAATGGAGTTAAGAAAAGGAAGAAAAGGGGGAACTTATTTTTCTAAAATTAAAGCACTATATTTTAAGATGCAAATTTTTCCAAAGCACTCTGTTGTGTTATTTCTAAATGCAGCCATTATTTTACTTGAAATGAGAAAAGAACATGTATTTATTATTAGTGTAGGCTAGTTATTTATAATTAATCCAGTTAAATATGAAAACTGTAAATAAACATTATTGATGTTTATTTTGATTTAACAGTCAGTCATTGACTACATACAGACATTGTACCATTAGGCTACTGCAATCATTGAAGTAGCCTAAGTTCAATGGCACTGAATCATAACGCAAGCTCAATGTTCCGGACCTTCGCTTGAGGACATTTTCTCTATCTGGACCTCTTAGAATTTTAATTGAGTGCCCCTGATCTATACTATGTACATGTGTGCTCCCCTTTGCTCAGTGTTCACCGTGTTTCCTCTTTGTTTATGTCATCCAGGAAGTGACTAATGTTCCCTGTGTTGTTCCTCCTCTTCAGTCATCTATCGTTTTCCCACATGCGCTTTGTACCGCTAAATGACCGGAACGTGGTCTAATGCCTGCATGTGGGAAAGTCGTTGTGCCGGTATAAGCGCGACCCCGTCGTCGTGGAGATTTCACCAGTTTCGAGCCAGCCAGAAGAGCGGTATGCTCTTAAGGGAGACCAAGTGGGAAACGGGTCCAGTCATTTTCCGCGACAGCGGTCCTTCTCTCATGGGCGAGGTGTAGCCTACACACGTTGCTTAATGTTCCAGCGGGCATAATCTAATCATTCGCGCACATTAAAGCAAACTGGCGAAATGATCTTGTGATAATAAGAGCGGTATGTCAGCTTCATGTGTGGGCGTGCTGATTTCCGAAGGCAAGGCAAGCCCGGACACATCAAACGAAGCCAGTCTGTAAAAAGTGCTTCAACGCGACGCAGGTGAACGGATAAACATCGAACCAGCAACTATTTCTCAGACACGGATCCCAACTTCTTCAAAGTGCATCATCTAATCATTCGCGCACATCAAAGCAAACTACTTCCACATTTCGCTTTGTGCATTTGCTTTCTCTACATACATACAAGCTCCCCCCGCCCCCCAACATACAGGCAATTTTGCTGATAGATTCCCACATGCGCGAGCCGAAGTGTGAAGGGAAATGTCCGATATTGACTTACAGGTAATTTTCCGGTATGCATGTGGGAAAATGGCTTGTGTGTAGTAGGAACTTGCGAAAAACCTCTCCGAACCTTCTGTCTTTGTTTGCTCATAAATTGCCCTTTGTTGTTGAGTTCAGTATGACCGTACTCACCTTGGGTGTGCATGTCTGTGTGTGTTGTATGTATGTGTGTGTGTGTGTGTGTGTGTCTCTGTGTGTGCGTTCCCCCCCAGGTTGTGTGTATGTGGCTTCCCGCGGCAGCAGCAGAAGGTCTGGAGGGAGCCGTGTAACCGTGTGCTGCTGGACCCAGAGTTCATGGTCCAGATGCTGACTGCCGTCTATCACGCCATGTACGTATCTTCAGCTGCCTTCTCTCCCTGTCAGTTTTGCACCCTTGCTGGTGTTCAGCCACCTTGCTGGTGTTCAGCCACCTTGGTGGTGTTAAGCCACCTTGCTGGTGTTCAGCCACCTTGCTGGTGTTCAGCCACCTTGCTGGTGTTAAGCCACCTTGCTGGTGTTCAGCCACCTTGCTGGTGTTAAGCCACCTCGCTGGTGTTAAGCCACCTCGCTGGTGTTCAGCCACCTTGCTGGTGTTCAGCCACCTTGCTGGTGTTCAGCCACCTTGCTGGTGTTCAGCCACCTCGCTGGTGTTCAGCCACCTCGCTGGTGTTAAGCCACCTCGCTGGTGTTAAGCCACCTTGCTGGTGTTCAGCCACCTCGCTGGTGTTCAGCCACCTTGGTGGTGTTAAGCCACCTCGCTGGTGTTAAGCCACCTCGCTGGTGTTCAGCCACCTCGCTGGTGTTCAGCCACCTCGCTGGTGTTCAGCCACATCGCTGGTGTTAAGCCACCTTGCTGGTGTTAAGCCACCTTGCTGGTGTTCAGCCACCTTGCTGGTGTTCAGCCACCTCGCTGGTGTTAAGCCACCTCGCTGGTGTTAAGCCACCTCGCTGGTGTTCAGCCACCTTGCTGGTGTTAAGCCACCTCGCTGGTGTTCAGCCACCTTGCTGGTGTTAAGCCACCTCACTGGTGTTCAGCCACCTCGCTGGTGTTCAGCCACCTTGCTGGTGTTCAGCCACCTCGCTGGTGTTCAGCCACCTCGCTGGTGTTAAGCCACCTTGCTGGTGTTAAGCCACCTTGCTGGTGTTAAGCCACCTTGCTGGTGTTAAGCCACCTCGCTGGTGTTAAGCCACCTCGCTGGTGTTAAGCCACCTTGCTGGTGTTAAGCCACCTTGCTGGTGTTCAGCCACCTTGCTGGTGTTCAGCCACCTTGCTGGTGTTCAGCCACCTTGCGTGCCCGTCCGCATGTCCTCGAGTGCCCACCGCCCGGGTGGGGTCGTCAAAAGGGCCTTTCTGTGTGGAGTTTGCATGTTCTCCCCGTGCCCCCTGGAGGTTTCCTTCATATAGGAACCCCCTTCACCAAAAACATGCAATACCCTGGTCGCTGAAGTGGTGCCTCCTCTGGTCGTTCAGGGTGCCTGTTCGGAGGGAGGGGAACTCGTTGGAATAGCGTGACCAGTTTCAGCTCTCCCCAGATCGGCAGAGGGTGGAGCAGCAACCAGGATAAATAAATTAAAATTTGCAGTAATGGGGGATAAAATAAATCAGGGAAAAGAGATAATAGGAAAATAGGATAATGGGTGATAGAGCACATTTGAGTCATTGAGTCATTTTAACACAATGTTGTTGTTTTTCTTCCGGATTTTCCTCTCATTTTCTCTCCAATTGTACTTTTCCTCCTGCTCTCCCGGTCGTTCCTGCACCCACTCTGCTGATCTGGGGAGAGTTGGAGACTAGCACATGCTTGCTCCGATACATGTGCAGTCGCCATCCGCCTCTTTCCACCTGACAGCGAGGACTTTCTCCGGCAGGACATTGGAGGCGCTAGTGCAGGGACCAGGGCTCATACCCCCACCGGCTCCCCACCCGCAGACACAGCCAATTGTGTCTGTAAGAACGTCTGAACAAACCGCAAGTCCCACGGCCGGGAATTGAACCCGGGTCTCCCGCGGTGGTGCTTTTACAAATAACATAATAATAACACAATAATAACACAATAACAAACAACTTTTGAACTTTTGCCATTTCAGAACATCACTAATGAGGGCAACCTCTATTCTAGTTTGGCCTGATTTACTGCAGAGAACAGCTTAGCCCGTCAAACTACAGAGGACAGAAACTCTCCGTTGTACAGACTGATTCGATCAGCAGTGCATTGTGGGAGCAGGTGATTTCATCCGCTATGAGGACGGTCGTTGCAAAGCAGATTAGGGTTGATGATAGCTCCTCCTCCTCAGTGATGGATCTCCTGATTGGTTCGTCACTGGAACCACCACTGTTAGGTTCCAGTGGACCAAAGAGAGTGAGTATGCACTCTGTCACATTGCCCCCATGAAGGTACACACAGTACGGCAGCACTCAGTAGATTGGAGGAGTCAGCGCTGCTGGAGGAGAGGAGGCACTGTGTGTGTGTGTGTGTGTGGGAGGGAGAGGAACAGCCTTTTAGTCATCCCTACCACAGGTCACCTCAGCATCATTCATTAGCAGCCTGAGGGCTCACATTTACACGTGAAGCCACACGTTAAGCCCCTGGCCTTATTTCATCACTTCCTGTAGGCCCGGGTCTTATTTCATCACTTCCTGTAGGCCCTGGTCTTATTTCATCACTTCCTGTAGGCCCGGGCCTTATTTCATCACTTCCTGTAGGCCCTGGTCTTATTTCATCACTTCCTGTAGGCCCGGGCCTTATTTCATCACTTCCTGTAGGCCCTGGTCTTATTTCATCACTTCCTGTAGGCCCGGGTCTTATTTCATCACTTCCTGTAGGCCCTGGCCTTATTTCATCACTTCCTGTAGGCCCTGGTCTTATTTCATCACTTCCTGTAGGCCCTGGTCTTATTTCATCACTTCCTGTAGGCCCTGGTCTTATTTCATCACTTCCTGTAGGCCCTGGCCTTATTTCATCACTTCCTGTAGGCCCTGGTCTTATTTCATCACTTCCTGTAGGCCCTGGTCTTATTTCATCACTTCCTGTAGGCCCTGTCCTTATTTCATCACTTCCTGTAGGCCCTGGCCTTATGGGCCTTATTTCATCACTTCCTGTAGGCCCTGGACCTTATTTCATCACTTCCTGTAGGCCCTGGCCTTATTTCATCACTTCCTGTAGGCCCTGGTCTTATTTCATCACTTCCTGTAGGCCCGGGCCTTATTTCATCACTTCCTGTAGGCCCTGGTCTTATTTCATCACTTCCTGTAGGCCCTGGTCTTATTTCATCACTTCCTGTAGGCCCTGGTCTTATTTCATCACTTCCTGTAGGCCCTGGTCTCATTTCATCACTTCCTGTAGCCCTGGCCTTATTTCATCACTTCCTGTAGGCCCTGGGTCTTATTTCATCACTTCCTGTAGGCCCTGGTCTTATTTCATCACTTCCTGTAGGCCCTGGGTCTTATTTCATCACTTCCTGTAGGCCCTGGTCTTATTTCATCACTTCCTGTAGGCCCTGGTCTTATTTCATCACTTCCTGTAGGCCCTGGCCTTATTTCATAACTTCCTGTAGCCCTGGCCTTATTTCATCACTTCCTGTAGCCCTGGGTCTTATTTCATCACTTCCTGTAGGCCCTGGTCTTATTTCATCACTTCCTGTAGGCCCTGGTCTTATTTCATCACTTCCTGTAGGCCCTGGTCTTATTTCATCACTTCCTGTAGGCCCTTGTCTTATTTCATCACTTCCTGTAGCCCTGGCCTTATTTCATCACTTCCTGTAGGCCCTGGGTCTTATTTCATCACTTCCTGTAGGCCCTGGTCTTATTTCATCACTTCCTGTAGGCCCTGGTCTTATTTCATCACTTCCTGTAGCCCTGGTCTTATTTCATCACTTCCTGTAGGCCCTGGTCTTATTTCATCACTTCCTGTAGGCCCTGGTCTTATTTCATCACTTCCTGTAGGCCCTGGCCTTATTTCATCACTTCCTGTAGGCCCTGGCCTTATTTCATCACTTCCTGTAGGCCCTGGTCTTATGGGCCTTATTTCATCACTTCCTGTAGGCCCTGGTCTTATTTCATCACTTCCTGTAGGCCCTGGCCTTATTTCATCACTTCCTGTAGGCCCTGGTCTTATGGGCATTATTTCATCACTTCCTGTAGGCCCTGGTCTTATTTCATCACTTCCTGTAGGCCCTGGCCTTATTTCATCACTTCCTGTAGCCCTGGGTCTTATTTCATCACTTCCTGTAGGCCCTGGGTCTTATTTCATCACTTCCTGTAGGCCCTGGTCTTATTTCATCACTTCCTGTAGGCCCTGGTCTTATTTCATCACTTCCTGTAGCCCTGGCCTTATTTCATCACTTCCTGTAGGCCCTGGTCTTATTTCATCACTTCCTGTAGGCCCTGGTCTTACTGGTCTTATTTCATCACTTCCTGTAGGCCCTGGTCTTATTTCATCACTTCCTGTAGCCCTGGCCTTATTTCATCACTTCCTGTAGGCCCTGGGTCTTATTTCATCACTTCCTGTAGGCCCTGGTCTTATTTCATCACTTCCTGTAGGCCCTGGTCTTATTTCATCACTTCCTGTAGCCCTGGTCTTATTTCATCACTTCCTGTAGGCCCTGGTCTTATTTCATCACTTCCTGTAGGCCCTGGTCTTATTTCATCACTTCCTGTAGGCCCTGGTCTTATTTCATCACTTCCTGTAGCCCTGGCCTTATTTCATCACTTCCTGTAGGCCCTGGGTCTTATTTCATCACTTCCTGTAGGCCCTGGTCTTATTTCATCACTTCCTGTAGGCCCTGGTCTTATTTCATCACTTCCTGTAGCCCTGGTCTTATTTCATCACTTCCTGTAGGCCCTGGTCTTATTTCATCACTTCCTGTAGGCCCTGGTCTTATTTCATCACTTCCTGTAGCCCTGGGTCTTATTTCATCACTTCCTGTAGGCCCTGGCCTTATTTCATCACTTCCTGTAGGCCCTGGCCTTATTTCATCACTTCCTGTAGGCCCTGGTCTTATTTCATCACTTCCTGTAGGCCCTGGCCTTATTTCATCACTTCCTGTAGGCCCTGGTCTTATGGGCCTTATTTCATCACTTCCTGTAGGCCCTGGTCTTATTTCATCACTTCCTGTAGGCCCTGGCCTTATTTCATCACTTCCTGTAGGCCCTGGGTCTTATTTCATCACTTCCTGTAGGCCCTGGTCTTATTTCATCACTTCCTGTAGCCCTGGCCTTATTTCATCACTTCCTGTAGGCCCTGGTCTTATTTCATCACTTCCTGTAGGCCCTGGTCTTATTTCATCACTTCCTGTAGGCCCTGGTCTTATTTCATCACTTCCTGTAGGCCCTGGGTCTTATTTCATCACTTCCTGTAGGCCCTGGGTCTTATTTCATCACTTCCTGTAGGCCCTGGGTCTTATTTCATCACTTCCTGTAGGCCCTGGGTCTTATTTCATCACTTCCTGTAGGCCCTGGGTCTTATTTCATCACTTCCTGTAGGCCCTGGCCTTATTTCATCACTTCCTGTAGGCCCTGGTCTTATTTCATCACTTCCTGTAGGCCCTGGTCTTATTTCATCACTTCCTGTAGGCCCTGGTCTTATTTCATCACTTCCTGTAGGCCCTGGCCTTATTTCATCACTTCCTGTAGGCCCTGGTCTTATTTCATCACTTCCTGTAGGCCCTGGTCTTATTTCATCACTTCCTGTAGGCCCTGGTCTTATTTCATCACTTCCTGTAGGCCCTGGCCTTATTTCATCACTTCCTGTAGGCCCTGGTCTTATTTCATCACTTCCTGTAGGCCCTGGTCTTATTTCATCACTTCCTGTAGGCCCTGTCCTTATTTCATCACTTCCTGTAGGCCCTGGCCTTATGGGCCTTATTTCATCACTTCCTGTAGGCCCTGGACCTTATTTCATCACTTCCTGTAGGCCCTGGCCTTATTTCATCACTTCCTGTAGGCCCTGGTCTTATTTCATCACTTCCTGTAGGCCCGGGCCTTATTTCATCACTTCCTGTAGGCCCTGGTCTTATTTCATCACTTCCTGTAGGCCCTGGTCTTATTTCATCACTTCCTGTAGGCCCTGGTCTTATTTCATCACTTCCTGTAGGCCCTGGTCTCATTTCATCACTTCCTGTAGCCCTGGCCTTATTTCATCACTTCCTGTAGGCCCTGGGTCTTATTTCATCACTTCCTGTAGGCCCTGGTCTTATTTCATCACTTCCTGTAGGCCCTGGGTCTTATTTCATCACTTCCTGTAGGCCCTGGTCTTATTTCATCACTTCCTGTAGGCCCTGGTCTTATTTCATCACTTCCTGTAGGCCCTGGCCTTATTTCATAACTTCCTGTAGCCCTGGCCTTATTTCATCACTTCCTGTAGCCCTGGGTCTTATTTCATCACTTCCTGTAGGCCCTGGTCTTATTTCATCACTTCCTGTAGGCCCTGGTCTTATTTCATCACTTCCTGTAGGCCCTGGTCTTATTTCATCACTTCCTGTAGGCCCTTGTCTTATTTCATCACTTCCTGTAGCCCTGGCCTTATTTCATCACTTCCTGTAGGCCCTGGGTCTTATTTCATCACTTCCTGTAGGCCCTGGTCTTATTTCATCACTTCCTGTAGGCCCTGGTCTTATTTCATCACTTCCTGTAGCCCTGGTCTTATTTCATCACTTCCTGTAGGCCCTCGTCTTATTTCATCACTTCCTGTAGGCCCTGGCCTTATTTCATCACTTCCTGTAGGCCCTGGCCTTATTTCATCACTTCCTGTAGGCCCTGGCCTTATTTCATCACTTCCTGTAGGCCCTGGTCTTATGGGCCTTATTTCATCACTTCCTGTAGGCCCTGGTCTTATTTCATCACTTCCTGTAGGCCCTGGCCTTATTTCATCACTTCCTGTAGGCCCTGGTCTTATGGGCCTTATTTCATCACTTCCTGTAGGCCCTGGTCTTATTTCATCACTTCCTGTAGGCCCTGGCCTTATTTCATCACTTCCTGTAGCCCTGGGTCTTATTTCATCACTTCCTGTAGGCCCTGGGTCTTATTTCATCACTTCCTGTAGGCCCTGGTCTTATTTCATCACTTCCTGTAGGCCCTGGTCTTATTTCATCACTTCCTGTAGCCCTGGCCTTATTTCATCACTTCCTGTAGGCCCTGGTCTTATTTCATCACTTCCTGTAGGCCCTGGTCTTACTGGTCTTATTTCATCACTTCCTGTAGGCCCTGGTCTTATTTCATCACTTCCTGTAGCCCTGGCCTTATTTCATCACTTCCTGTAGGCCCTGGGTCTTATTTCATCACTTCCTGTAGGCCCTGGTCTTATTTCATCACTTCCTGTAGCCCTGGTCTTATTTCATCACTTCCTGTAGGCCCTGGTCTTATTTCATCACTTCCTGTAGGCCCTGGTCTTATTTCATCACTTCCTGTAGGCCCTGGTCTTATTTCATCACTTCCTGTAGCCCTGGCCTTATTTCATCACTTCCTGTAGGCCCTGGGTCTTATTTCATCACTTCCTGTAGGCCCTGGTCTTATTTCATCACTTCCTGTAGGCCCTGGTCTTATTTCATCACTTCCTGTAGCCCTGGTCTTATTTCATCACTTCCTGTAGGCCCTGGTCTTATTTCATCACTTCCTGTAGGCCCTGGTCTTATTTCATCACTTCCTGTAGCCCTGGGTCTTATTTCATCACTTCCTGTAGGCCCTGGCCTTATTTCATCACTTCCTGTAGGCCCTGGTCTTATTTCATCACTTCCTGTAGGCCCTGGCCTTATTTCATCACTTCCTGTAGGCCCTGGTCTTATGGGCCTTATTTCATCACTTCCTGTAGGCCCTGGTCTTATTTCATCACTTCCTGTAGGCCCTGGCCTTATTTCATCACTTCCTGTAGGCCCTGGGTCTTATTTCATCACTTCCTGTAGGCCCTGGTCTTATTTCATCACTTCCTGTAGCCCTGGCCTTATTTCATCACTTCCTGTAGGCCCTGGTCTTATTTCATCACTTCCTGTAGGCCCTGGTCTTATTTCATCACTTCCTGTAGGCCCTGGTCTTATTTCATCACTTCCTGTAGGCCCTGGCCTCTTATTTCATCACTTCCTGTAGGCCCTGGGTCTTATTTCATCACTTCCTGTAGGCCCTGGGTCTTATTTCATCACTTCCTGTAGGCCCTGGGTCTTATTTCATCACTTCCTGTAGGCCCTGGGTCTTATTTCATCACTTCCTGTAGGCCCTGGTCTTATTTCATCACTTCCTGTAGGCCCTGGTCTTATGGGCCTTATTTCATCACTTCCTGTAGGCCCTGGTCTTATGGGCCTTATTTGATCACTTCCTGTAGGCCCTGGTCTTATGGGCCTTATTTTATCACTTCCTGTAGGCCCTGGCCTTATTTCATCACTTCCTGTAGCCCTGGCCTTATTTCATCACTTCCTGTAGCCCTGGGTCTTATTTCATCACTTCCTGTAGGCCCTGGGTCTTATTTCATCACTTCCTGTAGGCCCTGGGTCTTATTTCATCACTTCCTGTAGGCCCTGGTCTTATTTCATCACTTCCTGTAGGCCCTGGTCTTATGGGCCTTATTTCATCACTTCCTGTAGGCCCTGGTCTTATGGGCCTTATTTTATCACTTCCTGTAGGCCCTGGTCTTATGGGCCTTATTTTATCACTTCCTGTAGGCCCTGGCCTTATTTCATCACTTCCTGTAGCCCTGGCCTTATTTCATCACTTCCTGTAGCCCTGGGTCTTATTTCATCACTTCCTGTAGGCCCTGGGTCTTATTTCATCACTTCCTGTAGGCCCTGGTCTTATTTCATCACTTCCTGTAGGCCCTGGCCTTATTTCATCACTTCCTGTAGGCCCTGTAGGCCCTGGCCTTATTTCATCACTTCCTGTAGGCCCTGTAGGCCCTGGCCTTATTTCATCACTGTAATAATAGTCCAGGTGATGTGACTCAGGCATCAAGGCACCTCGTCAGACAGACACTGCTATTTACTCCAGCTCACAATGTGACCTCGTGATGTATGTATGTATGTATGTATGTGTATGTGTGTGTGTGTGTGTGTGTGTGTGTGTGATGTGTTGTAGATACAATGGAGAGTGGGAGATGGGGCGCGAAGCACTGGAGGACGTCCTGTACAGAGCCCAGCTGGAACTCTACTCCCAGCCCCTCCTGGTAAGAACTTTACTCCCAGCCCCTCCTGGTAAGAACTTTACTCCCAGCCCCTCTGGTAAGAACTTTACTCCCAGCCCCTCCTGGTAAGAACTTTACTCCCAGCCCCTCCTGGTAAGAACTTTACTCCCAGCCCCTGCTGGTAAGACCAACAGCATTGTGCATTTAGGTCCACCTCTTCTCACCAGTCGATCTGAAAGTGCACATGCACCATGGACATTGAGCAGTGGCATAGGCAGGGACTGATGAAGACGATTGTCCAAAATCTAAGTTGTTTCTGGGTATTTTTGTGTGTAAGTCTGCGTGGGATACTGGTGCACACACCTCCCCGGAAGTCTGTTATCCATGTACCGGTATATTCTACCTTTTCACATCACAACGATTTCTCAAAACGCACTGAGTGACTAAAACTCTAGCTGACTAACATGGACAGGTCACGCTGATTTCAATGGTGGAATCAGTTTCCTGCTCACTGCGAAAAGTGTTTTTCCGGGTTAATAAGCTAATCAATTGTAGCATCCGCAATTTTGTCAAGCTATACATAATTAGCCAGAACAAGACCGGAGGTAGGAAGGTTTTGCCTTCAAAATAAAAGCATAACTATCACACACTCTTGATCGTCTGACAAATGTTCATGCAGAAAATGTAATATTTTTTACATTTAAAGATGTGTCAAGTCAAGTCAAGTCAATTTTAATTATATAGCACATTTCATACATAAAGCAATTCAAAGTGCTTCACAAGACATTACAGACATAAGAGAATAAAAGAAGATAAAAAGACAATAAAAAGCAAAAAGCAGTAAGATGCTACACGTTTGGTCAATACAGGAAAATAATAGGATAAATAGACATTTCAGCAGTTAAAAGCAGTGCTAAACAGAAACGTTTTTAGACCGTTTTTAAAAATCGGAAGTGTTGAGGAAAATCTGAGGGCCTCAGGCAGGTTGTTCCAGCTAACAGCAGCACAGTGTGTAAAGGCGGCCCTGCCCTGGTTTGAGTGGATCCTTGGGACAGCTATTAGGCCAGACCCAGCTGACCTGAGAGGTCTAGTTGGTTCATAGCGAGGGAGGAGATCTGCTAAGTATTGTGGGCCTAGGCCGTTGAGTGATTTGTAAGCTAAAAGAAGGATTTTAAATTTAATTCTGTAACCTACAGGGAGCCAGTGTAAAGATTTAAGAACAGGGGTAATATGATTAGCCCTCCCAGTCCTAGTTAGGACCCTAGCAGCAGCATTTTGAATGAGCTGGAGTTGTCAAAGTTCTTTATTTGACAAACCTGAGAAAAGGCTGTTACAGTAGTCTAATCTACTGTAAATAAAGGCATGAATTAGTTTTTCCAAGTCCTGACTGGACATGAAGCCCCTAATCCGAGCAATATTTTTTAGATGATAAAAAGCAGATTTTCTGACCGACTTAATGTGTGAGCTGAAATTAAGATCGGAGTCGATAGTAACTCCAAGGTTTTTTACTTGGTCCTTTGGCTTAAAGGAAAGAACCTCGAGGCAGGCTGCAATTTGAAGTTGTCGTTCTTTCGGACCAAAAACGATCACCTCAGTTTTGTCTTTATTTAGCTGGAGGAAGTTTTTACACATCCAGTCGTTAATTTGATCAATGCACTGACAGAGTGAGTCAATGGGAGCATGATCGCCTGATGAAAGAGTTATGTACAGTTGTGTATCATCTGCATAGTTATGGTAGGCTATATGATTTCTTTGCATAATTAGAGCTAAAGGGAGCATGTATAAGTTAAATAGAACAGGCCCCATGATGGATCCCTGAGGGACCCCACATATCATTTGAGTTATGTCGGAGGTGTAATTGCCAATGGATACCAAGTATTTTCTGTCCTGGAGATACGTCTTAAACCACTGGAGGGCCGTACCAGAGAGCCCCACCCAGTTTTCTAACCTGTCTAATAGAATTGAGTGATCGACGGTGTCGAACGCAACGCTGAGGTCCAATAATACTAGAATTGAGTTTTTTCCGGCATCTGAGTTTATTCTAATGTCGTTGAGAACCTTTGTGAGTGCGGTCTCAGTACTGTGATGGGGACGGAAACCTGATTGGAATTTATCTAGTAGATTATTTGTGGATAGAAATCTGTTTAGTTGAAGATAAACAGCCTTTTCAATGATTTTGCTTATGAATGGGAGATTTGATATTGGTCTATAGTTATTAAGTAATGAGGAGTCAAGACTACGCTTTTTAAGTAAGGGTTTGATTACTGCAGTTTTGAGAGATTCAGGAAAAGTGCCGGTCAAGAGGGAGCAGTTAACTATTTGTACAAGGTCAAATGAAAGGCAGTTATAGATGCTTTTAAAAAAGCTAGTTGGGAGGGTGTCCAGGCAACACGTGGATGACTTAAGGCCATGCACAATTTCATCCAAAGTTTTTGGATCAATTGCGCTAAAGTGAGACAGACTTATTGAGTTAGTTAGGATCGGGGGGGGGGTGGTGGACTCGCATCATTTTTCAGTGAGGAGCCACTGATGGCTTGTCTGATCTTGATGATTTTGTCATTAAAAAAGGCAGCAAACTCATTACATTTATCAGTGGAAAGGAATTCAGGTGGTACACATAGCGGGGGGTTAATCAGTCTATCAACAGTGGCAAAAAGGGTACGGGCATTGTTTACATTTTTGTTAATGATGTCAGAGAAGTATGATTGTCTCGATTTTTTTAGCTCAAGGTTGTAGGAGTGAAGGCTATCTTTGTAAATAGTGTGGTGGACATGCAGGTTCGATTTGCGCCATTTACGCTCAGCTTTCCTGCAGTTTTTCTTCATATTCCTGACAGAGGCAGCATTCCTCCACGGTGCTTTAAGCTTGCCAGATAACATTTTTGTTCTAACAGGCGCCACACTATCAATAACATTCAGGACAGTTGCATTGAAGATAACAAGAATGTCATTGACAGAGGTAGGAGGAGTAGAAGAGGAGGAGGTTGTTAAAGGAGAGAAGAAATTTTCCATGAACAGAGAACTGGAGCTAGGAGTAATGTTACGTCTTTTGATGGTTTGTGATCTGGGAATGGTTACAGGGGAGATCTCCATTACAAAGAAGATACAGAGGTGGTCGGACAGGGCAACATCGATTTTGGAGATAGATGAACATATAAAACCCCTCGAGATGACTAAGTCCAGGGTATGGCCTCTGTTGTGAGTAGGGCCAGAGACATGCTGGGACAGTTCAAATGTCTCTAGTAAATTGATCAGTTCTTTAGCATAATTGTCATTAGCATTGTCAATGTGAAAATTGAAATCTCCAGAAATAGAAATGCAGTTATATTTTATGGAAATTAATGACAATAGTTCAGCAAACTCGTCAAAAAAGCTACTTGAGTACTTTGGTGGTCGATAAATAATAAGTATTAAGACAGTGGAGGAGCTCTTCAGGGTGACAGCGAGATATTCAAAGGAAGAAAAGTCTCCAAATGTTACCTGCCTACATTGGAATCTATCAGAGAAAATAATCGCTACACCGCCCCCCCTCTTGTCAGGCCTGGGAGTGTCAATAAAACTAAAGTTCGGTGGGGCTGATTCAGAAAGAACAGCCATATTGGTGTCCTGATCCAGCCAGGTCTCTGTCAGAAGCATTATGTCCAGATTGTAGTCTGTAATCAAGTCACTGACGAGCAAGGATTTGTTTGACAGTGACCTCACATTGAGGAGAGCAGCCTTGATATGTTTGGGGCCAGAGTCCAGCTTATTGATGTTGAGAGGGAAGGCTGGTAGATGGGGCTCTGTGCTGACGACCAGACATTCTGGCTGGCCCGTGGCAGGCAGCCCACCTGGCCACAAGGGGGGGATAGTGATGTTCTATCACTATCCCCCCCCCACTATGTGTGCTTTGACGTTTCAAAAAAACAATCTTTCAATGTGCCTTTGTTTATGTGGGCTTGTATAGAGTGATGTGTCAGTGTATGCACATATAATTAAGACAATGAGTTGTATGGTAATATACATCTTTGTTTATCAGCTGGGGAATGCCATGAAGAACTCTCTGCCAGACAGCGCTCCCGATGAGCCGCGGGGGCGCAAGGTGCTCCAGGTGGAGGTGACGCCCACCGTCAGACGCATCTCCATCTCGGCCATCACCACCGCCTCCATACGGCGCCACCGCTGGAAGAGAGAGGGTAAGACAGCGCCCCGCAGTGTCACAGAGGAGCGTACGGGAGAGTGTCCCATCATGGCTGCAACACAGAATGGACAGCGAAGCGATCCTCAGTGTTTGAGAGAGAGATTGACGATTCAGTTGATAAGACATAAGATTCAATACAGTACATTTATTTTGCCCCAGTATTCCCCATTAAGTTGAGCAGGTTGGACTAGAAACTTAACCAAACAGTTTTAACTGATGATTTAAGTGATATATATTTATTAGCTAACTGAGCTTTTACTGATTTTTTTTTCTCCTTTAAAGGATAATTTCACTCAAAAATGAAAATTCACTCATCTAATCACCCTGATGCCAGTGGAAAGTCGATGAAGTTTTTTTTAGTCCACAAAACAGTCCAGGAGCTTCCCAGGGAAATAGTGCTGCAGTATTCTCCTTAACAACTGAAGGGAATGGTGGTGGTGAACGATGATGATGATGATACCCCAACCTCTTCCTCACTGTATCCAGGTAGCTCCGAGCCGCGTCTCAAATGTTTGCACGAGCTCAAACGTTTGCCCGTTTGCTCTTCATCTGGATCTCAACTCCTCCGTTGAATCCCTCCATGCAGTCCAGGTGTGTAGCGATTAGCGAACACTTTTCACAAGAGGATTACGTCCAAAAATGCAGGAAAGGAAACCAGAAATATTTCTAGCGGTGCATGTAGGCACCTTGGAGCTCGTGCACCCACTTCAGACGGGGTGGACACGGACACGGCTTGGGCTTACCTGGATATACAGCCAGGATTTATGCTAAAAGGTTGGAGGTAAATTACATCTTTTAAAGTCAACTTGGCATGTCGGGGCTTTTGAAGACTTGGATTACACGTGAGGAGCAGTATGGAGCCTTTTTATTTGTATTTATTTATTACATTTTGAAATTGGGTCACCATTCAGCATTCACTTCAGTTGTTTAGGCGAATACTGCAATGCTGTTTCCCTGGGAAGCTCCAGGATTTGTGGACTAAAAAACTTCACTCGACCTTCCACTGGCATGGAGCATGATACGAGTGAATTTTCATTTTTGGGTGAACTTATCCTTTAAGGCCACAAATGTGGGCTATTTGGTAAGAGACATCTGGTGGTGTTTGTGGAATCCACTCACATCAAGAGCACTGTCCAGTGTCCAAATGGTGTTTCATGTCAAAGATGTAATTGTGGTCATGTCACCTCTCTTTGTGTCATGTCACCTCTCTTTGTGTCACTCACGGCTCTTTCTTTGCTTGTCTTGGCTGTTCTCTTGAATGTATGCTGTGCTGTCTATCACTAGTTACAGTCGCTTCAGAAGGAATTCTGCAGTTGCCCAGTTTGAGAGAAACTCAGGACAGATGATGCCTCTAGCTGCTACTGTACTCACTGCTCAATTTTACCCAGTAAATGGATGATGAAAGGGACAGTTCACCCACTTTTGTTTGTTTGTTTGTTTGTTTGTTTGTTAGTAGTTCCCTTTTCATGCATTTTGTTATCTAGGTATCAGTTGATAGACAACTGACCTGTGTTAAGTCTTTTGCAGTTTGACTTACATGAGAGTCCAACAAAAAACAGTTTTCAGATTTGAGTGCACTATCCCTTTAAGAGTTTCATCTAGCGACTGCTTCAGACTCCGAAAACACTGGGCTACAGTGTCCCGAATCGGTTGAGGCTTGCTGCCACTAAAGGAGCACATTTCCCCGTCTGTGTCGTTGACCCCCAGATTGTTTTGACTACTCAAGCGATGCAGAGTTCAGCCTCGCCGTCAGTCCTCCTAGCCACACCCACCATCAGCACACTCCCTGGGAGCCGGCGGCCAAAGAGAAGAGAGGAGGGCGGGCTCACAGCCACCACAGCAGCAGCGGCAGCATCGTTCCCCCCATCACACTCGAGGGTAGGGGACAGGGGAGGACGTCCCGTATGGGGACAGGGGAGGAAGTCAGAGCAGGGAGGGTCTCAGGAGGAGGTGCCCTTCACCCTGTATCCTCCCACCCCTCCTCCTCCTCCCCCTCCTCCCCAACTCGGTGGGCTAACTGGACGCTTATGCCATTCTCGTTCCGGCTGCCTCTTCGCTTCCCCAGAGTATACTAACTCCTCCAGTCTATAAGACCCTTACTCAACAACCCCCCCTAGTGCCAGATCACCGCTATTGTCCTCTCCTCAAAGAGTGGAAGAGTACTATTCTGGGTTTGAAGGAAGTGTGTGCCGTTTTGCATGCGCCAGTCATCATCATCATGTCATGTCCTCGCTTTCTCCTTGCCATGTAACTTTAGAGTTGCTCCCCTTGTCACTCACTGAGCATGCTTACTGCAGAGCATGCTGCTCAGAGCATGCTGCTCAGAGCATGCTGCCCAGAGCATGCTGCTCAGAGCCTGCTGCCCAGAACATGCTGCTCAGAGCATGCTGCTCAGAGCATGCTGCTCAGAGCATGCTGCCCAGAACATGCTGCTCAGAGCCTGCTGTTCAGAGCCTGCTGCTCAGAGCATGCTGCTCAGAGCATGCTGCTCAGAGCATGCTGCTCAGAGCCTGCTGCTCAGAGCCTGCTGCTCAGAGCCTGCTGCCCAGAGCATGCTGCCCAGAGCATGCTGCTCAGAGCCTGCTGCTCAGAGTCTGCTGCTCAGAGCATGCTGCTCAGAGCCTGCTGCTCAGAGCATGCTGCTCAGAGTCTGCTGCTCAGAGCATGCTGCTCAGAGCCTGCTGCTCAGAGCCTGCTGCTCAGAGCATGCCACTTGACCTTTGACTCTGTCTTTCTCCTGGCAGCTGATGCTTTGAGATAGCAGTGGTGGTCACTTCTTCATGTCGGATAATTGGTTTCATGGATTTATTTTTTCTGCAGTCTTAATAGGAAAAATATATCAATTTTACAAAAGTGGCTCAGAGGACCGGACTGCTTGGCATTTGTCTACTGCCCCTGGTGGTGTTTGACAGCGCCACAATACGTTTTGGGTCAATCCGGACAGCAATGCCCATCTGCTGGTGCTGTTGAACAGAGAGAGGCTGTCCTTGTTGTTTCTCAGTCCAGCAGCTAGCTTAGCTTGTACGCTAATGTTTCTGCTAGGTGACATGTTTGTCCTCTGTGAGCTCAGTGAGTGAGAAACAGCCCCTTCCTCGTGCCTCAAAGCATGTGCATGCAAAGCTCAACATCATGACACATTTCAAATGAACACATTACTTTCATGTTGCTCAACAGTTTAGATTGAAATATAGTTGAGCAAATCCAATGGTGCAAAAGCTATTTTACTGTGAGTATCAATAATATGCTTATTGGTCATTACAGTCAGATGCTTTGACATGACTGAAGATCAGCTTGTCATCGTTTGTCCGCCTGCCATCCCACCCTCTGCCCATGCTCTTTCTCTGTGCAGAAATCATATTTCTCTGCTTAGTTTCATTAGAACAGAACTCTGCCATCCAGTTACAAGAGAACTGTGGTGCTTTTGATTTCCTGTATGACTGTGTGCACAACTACTGTACTGGTCTTTCCATTTTGGAAATGTTACTAACTGCCCATAAATAAAACTGTAGTCTGGGGCTGCATTGTTATGGCTGCAACTTATGGGAACTTAATTGTCACCCTGTTCAACTTGTGTGTAAAGTTTCAGGTCTTTCTTTGGGATTGGCTAGCAGACAGGCCCGTCTGGCTAGCAGACGGGCCCGTCTGGCTAGCAGACAGGCCCGTCTGGCCTGCTGGTCTGTCACTTCTAACTGGAGTGCTAGTATTGATCTTATGAGGTCTCAGTGCTCTCCCCAGGTTGGCAGGCTCCTCGGGGCCAGCCAAGCGAGCGGCCGCTGAGCCAGCGCCACCTGCAGGAGAAAGGAGGAATGATGCGGGAGAGCATGCGTCTTCTTGTCGTGTCTTGTGCATGTCAGCTCAGGCCTTTTCCTCTTTGTCTTTGTTTCTCTGGTGCTCTAACCGCCTGCAGAGCCCCCACATCCCATTTAGTTTGGCCCAACACTGCATGATGAAGACAGGGTTGAGACACTGCATGATGAAGACAGGGTTGAGACACTGCATGATGAAGACAGGGTTGAGACACTGCATGATGAAGACAGGGTTGAGACACAGCATGATGAAGACAGGGTTGAGACACTGCATGATGAAGACAGGGTTGAGACACAGCATGATGAAGACAGGGTTGAGACACAGCATGATGAAGACAGGGTTGAGACACTGCATGATGAAGACAGGGTTGAGACACTGCATGATGAAGACAGGGTTGAGACACTGCATGATGAAGACAGGGTTGAGACACTGCATGATGAAGACAGGGTTGAGACACTGCATGATGAAGACAGGGTTGAGACACAGCATGATGAAGACAGGGTTGAGACACAGCATGATGAAGACAGGGTTGAGACACTGCATGATGAAGACAGGGTTGAGACACTGCATGATGAAGACAGGGTTGAGACATAACAGTCTCGTCTCTTTAGCAGGCTTTTCCTCCTTGCATAAATTCAATATTCAATAATTTCATAATTTCTTTTTTTTTCTAACTCAGTTTTTATAATGGTTTTCCCTTTTAGCTTTCAAACAATGGACCCATAGATGGATTATAAACTTTTATGTTTAGATCTATTTATGTCAGTCTGTCTTGTGCCTGAATTTTACTAAAGAGTCACCAGATATTGCTAATCATTGATATATTGAATATATATATATTGCCAACCACAGTCTTCTCTCTGTTATTATCAACCAGGCTAAAGATTGTCTTTTGGTCATGATCAATGTGTTCCAGACAAATTAAGCAAGAAATCTTTAATAGTCAATCCAAAAGATGTCAGATTATAAAAAGCACTAGTCTATATTGGATTGTAGTCGTGTTGGTACATAATGAGTGAAAAGAGCTAATAACAGATGTGATGTGTTATGAGCGTTAGCGTTAGCACTGAGCAGCTAG
>NC_139629.1:402217-437217 GCF_964638095.1 Poromitra crassiceps | reverse complement strand
AACTGTTGCTCATGTGGAGAAGAGTGGGGGATTATTGTTCTTTGTCTCATTCCTTCCTGTTCATTCCCGGGCTCACGTGCAATCTTTCCTGCTGACGATCTCCTTTTTAATGACGGTTCTTCATTTTAAATTAAATTGTTTTATGAATCACATTTCTTTTAAATGTCTGTTTAAAAATCACAATCCAAAGAATATTTGTTCTTTTCTCTTTTTTTCTTGAACTTTGTGACAATGATTTTGTTTGAGCTTCATTTAATTCTGTAATGATTCTTTCTCATTTGGATCTGTAATTATCCCACTTGACACTGGTGTCGTCAAGTCAAACTGGAATGTGGAAAGGCTTTGTCTTGTGAGCTCTTTCAAATGGACAAATCATCGCTACGGTGCAGCTATAAGAGGACCGGATGACATCTCATCTACTGTATTTCCAGGTCCTCTAGTGACTTGATGTTAAGCCTAAAGCTCCCAGTGGAGATATTGTAGGAGAGCTGTCTAAAAAACATTCAAGACAATGCTGGACTTCTGGACGATGACTGTATTTCAAGTTGGATGGTGGTTGTGGTTCGGTCCATTTCATTGGTTCTTCCATCTGAAAGCACTTATTAGTGCGTCCGTCTGACAGTCTGTGTGGATGTGTGAAATTTTCCTTGTTTTTGAGCAAGTGAATTACTGCCCCCTGGAGGCTCATAGTAGTCACTGCGCCTCAGCGGTCCATCACCGTGACGATCATGTGTGCTGTGATTGGATGCACAGGAAACATTTTGTTCTACCTCATTGTGTATTCACCTGCCACACAGACACCTGTCTCCAATCCCATTCAGTCAGAGGCGGGGCAAATGTCCCCATTGGTTCTGAAGGTGGAGAACTTGATCAGTCTGGAATAAGCAGTGGTTCTGAAGGTGGAGAACTTGATCAGTCTGGAATAAGCAGTGGTTTCACACACTGCAGCTGTAAGGACTCTGTACAATCTGTGCATGTTCATGTGAGGAGTTGTGACTGAAGGTCTTGGCCTCGCATTTCAGTTGAACCACGCCGGCGCCATGCACAACATTTAGCTGCAAAGTGACACGGCTGATCTGTCTCTGTCTCTATCTGTCTTCAGGTTTTGTGTTTCTCTCTCAGATGTGAACATCAAACAGTGGGATGACCTGATTATTTACAATTCCCTCAAATGTCCTACTTTTGTATGTAGTGATTCTTGAAGTGCAATTCTTTTTACCCTCATGTGCATGGAGTTGAGTTTGGATCTCTTCTGCTGTTAAATGCCTGTATCTGTGCACAATGCTAGCTAACCTTCTGTAGTGCACAACGCTAGCTAACCTTCTGTAGTCCCCCCAGGCCCTCCTCCCCAGGCTGCCTGTATCTGTACACAACGCTAGCTAACCCTTCTGTAGTGCGCCCTCCCCAGGCTGTCTGTATCTGTGCACAACGCTAGCTAACCCTTCTGTAGTGCGCCCTCCCCAGGCTGTCTGTATCTGTGCACAACGCTAGCTAACCCTTCTGTAGTGCGCCCTCCCCAGGCTGCCTGTATCTGTGCACAATGCTAGCTAACCCTTCTGTAGTGCGCCCTCCCCAGGCTGTCTGTATCTGTGCACAACGCTAGCTACCCTTCTGTAGTGCGCCCTCCCCAGGCTGTCTGTATCTGTGCACAACGCTAGCTAACCTTCTGTAGTGCGCCCTCCCCAGGCTGCCTGTATCTGTGCACAATGCTAGCTAACCTTCTGTAGTGCGCCCTCCCCATGGCTGCCTGTATCTGTGCACAACGCTAGCTAACCCTTCTGTAGTGCGCCCTCCCCAGGCTGCCTGTATCTGTGCACAACGCTAGCTAACCTTCTGTAGTGCACCCTCCCCATGGCTGCCTGTATCTGTGCACAACGCTAGCTAACCCTTCTGTAGTGCGCCCTCCCCAGGCTGTCTGTATCTGTGCACAACGCTAGCTAACCTTCTGTAGTGCGCCCTCCCTAGGCTGCCTGTATCTGTGCACAACGCTAGCTAACCTTCTGTAGTGCGCCCTCCCCAGGCTGCCTGTATCTGTGCACAACGCTAGCTAACCTTCTGTAGTGCGCCCTCCCCAGGCTGAGTGAACTGGACATGCCGTGCTTGTCTGCATGTTTAGCACCCTGCGAAGCACTGCTGTTTCAGATGACCTTCCCCGCCCTGCAACATGAAACAGCCAGCAAGCCAAACCCAGTCTTGTTGTCTTTGCCAGTTGTGCCAATACACATCCTGTACTTATGAAAAGCTTTTCTTTTTGCATGCGTGTCTTAAGTTCAGATTATTATTATTTTTTGCCTATTTTTCTCTTTACTAGTCTTATTTCAAATCAAAGCTAAGGGACAGAAAAGGGATTCATGGCTAAATGTGCCCTTTTTTCTTTTTGTATGTAATTCCTTTCATGAGGCAACTTCATAGGGTTGTACGATATACTTTCACCAATCATTACCGAGCTTTCCCGTTCACGTGTAAAAACATTCAGAGTATATTCTGCTTGTGTGTAGGCGTCAGGTGATGTTAGCTCATGTGCTTGTATAAAAGGAGGGTGAATGGTGACGTTTAATGTATATAAAAGTCGGTTCAATCTGCAGTGAAACGCCCTCAAACGCACTCATGCACCATATTGGAATCCATTACAACTGCTGCTCCTAGTCCTCCTGAGTGAGTCCTGTCTGTGTGCACTTCAACATTACGGCCTAAAAAGCCCTGTCGGTTCTGTGGCCTCACCGTCACACGGCCCTCCTCTGTGTGACTGACGGTAAGCAGCCACGCTATAGTTCACACTCACCCCCGGTCTGTCTCGTAACACCCGGTCCGTCTCATAACCGTCATCCCTATGCTGTTTGGCTCACAATGAACCGTGTTCCCAGTCTGCTGTATTTTGCTGTGAGTTGAGTGGCGCCTTTTGCTGTTCAAACTGGTGACGTCACGTGTCTGTGTCATTAATGAGTGCCCGTGACCAAGGCTACCAGCGCCATGTTGGTACTGTGTGTTGACTTGGTGTAATGGATAGACAAATATCCCTCAGTGTCTTGTGTTAACATTGCATGTGATCAGGGCGGAAATGAACACTAGCCAGCAGCCAAATGCTGGTAGGTTTTGACTGTGGCTGGTAAAGTTTGTCTACCGGCCATTTAGGCAGGTTAACCAACCAACCATGCTCTTCCATTCTATTCTAAATATTTAAAAAATGATTATATTGGCTGGTGAATTTTGGAATCGATCAGCCATGTGGCCGCTGGACAAAAAGAAAAAACTATGAATTTCCTGCCCTGCATGTGATAAGTGTGGGCTTTGTTTTCATACAGTATAATGCACTTTAATCCAATCTTTATCCACCTCTCTCCTCAAGTTAGTCATTGAAAAAATATATATATCGAGATGTGCAAATGTGTAATGCAGGGTTTTAGTCTCTTGAAAGTAGTACTTCTATGCGATGTCACATCCAACACAGTGCTTTTTTTCTTTGAAAACAAAGGCAAGCTGGTCAGGAAGGTCTCAGGACTTTAATGTCTGTCAAAAAGCCACATGTTAAATATGGCAGCACCAACATTTCTGTTTTTGAGGTCAGAATTGATTCTATGCAACACTTGTTTGTGTTTCTTTTTCTTGTTGTTTTTGTTTGGGCTTTTCATTGAACCTCGTTGGGCGGGAGGGGGGCAGATGGATTGAAGCTGTTTTTTTTTAAGGTGCAAGTCCTCAACAGCATCCCATGTGATTCTGTTTGTCCACCCTGTTGTGGTGCTGCAGAGAGAAGGACCTCTCTCATGTGGGTAGTCCGCCACACGAGGACCATATCCCTGCTCCGTATTGGTCATCAGACTGCCCCTGACCGTGAGGAAGCCAGACCTGGACTCATGGTGCATGTCGAGCCCTTCTGTCTATCTGCTGCTCTGTGGCTCAAAGAGGTCGATGTGTATGAAATATAGAGCGATTATCAATGATGAATCGAATCTGGAGGCTGCGAGGGAAGCTGCGAAAGATGTGACAACACTGTACTGTTGATGTTGTATAAATGGAGAGAAAGACTTATTTTAAATCTTGTAAATAACAAATGTACAAAAGAATGAAAGCAAGACAAATATAAAAAAACAACTTGATGACCATCTAGAGAGAAAGTAATCTGTATATTGTTGAATAAATATTGTGCCGTAAGGGACATGAGTGTTTGCCTGTCTTCTGTGTTATTTGTACAAATATGATGCTGTCATTCTTCACTGCAGGACTAGATGTTCACTATCCAATATATCCAGACAAATATCTCAGAAGTTTCTTTACCATCATCGCCATATATTGATTGTGCATTTCAATTTCACAATGCACAACAAAAAAACTGTTTTGCTAAAATTGGACAGAAACATTTTCTGCTATACAATTTCAAAATTATGCCTAATAAAATGTTTAACCAAATGTTAATAGTATCAAAGAATCAAATAACTCGTACCATCATATTACTACCGTAAATTCCGGACTATAAGGCGCACCGGTGTATAAGCCGCACCTTCAAAGTTGACTATTTTTTTCTTATATAAGCCGCACCGGACTATAAGCCGCGGGTGTTTTAATGGTATTTTTTTTTTTTTTTTTACAGTGCACACAGTGTCCGCGGTGTGGTGAAAAGAGGGCAAGAGAGGAAATTAAAACAGAAGTGGATTTATAGTTAGAAAGAGTGCTAAAGAAGAGAGAATTCCGTTTTTTATTTTTTTATTTTAGTTACTCACAGTACTATTGACCAGTCCAACTCAAAAGATATTCGGCAGTTTCACTTTGAGCTCTTGTTCCGCCGCTGTCCATCAATGGTTATGACGAGTCTCGCTGGGTACAGTACGCCAAAGCGATATCCATTGACTTTAACCTTTTCGATGATGCTGTTGTATGTTGCGCGTTTCTGTTGCACCAACGCGGAGAGGTCCTGCCGGACGAAAAAGCGCGTACCCTCCCAGGTGAGGGGCTTCTTCCCCGCAGCCTGGAGGATGAGTTGACGGTCGGGCCAGCGGAGTAGGCAGATGAAGATGGCCCTCGGTGGCAGGCCGGGGTCTGGACGTGGCCGAGGCGCCCGGTGTGCCCTGTCCACCTCTGGTGGTTTCTCGCCTTCCTTCAGGTCCAGGATGTAACACAGGATTTTGCCACGAAAGCGTCCATGTCACCAATCTCAGCTCCCTCTTTTACATTGATCAGGCGAATGTTATTTCTTTTACTCCTGCTGATTAAGTCATCAACCTGCGTGTGCAGGGTTTCGATTTGTTTTTGCATTTTATCCACTTTCGGACTCACTGTGTTGTTTTTGTCCTCCAGTGCGCTGATGCGCTTTTCCGCATTAGAAACTCTGTTCACGGTTGCCTTATTTTCTTTAGTGAGTGAGTGGATGGACTTCTGCACGTTTTCAAACTTGTTTTCAAGCTGCTCAAACCTCTGAGCGATGTCGGACTTAATCGATAGTGTTTCACGGAGTAAAAGTTTAGCCCAAGCCGTGTATCTCCAGCCTCCAGCAGGTGAGTCATTTCCTCATTCATGGCGGTGATTGCTTCGTCTTTTTCTTTCTGCTTACCTGTGTTGTGTTATGTTATGTTATGTTATGTTGTTAAAAGAGGGCAAGAGAGGAAATTAAAACAGAAGTGGATTTATAGTTAGAAAGAGTGCTAAAAAAGAGAGTTTTTTTTTTTTTTTTTTGAAAAAATCCATAGATAAGCCGCACCGTTATATAAGCCGCAGGGGCCAAAAAAGGCCAAAAAACGGGAAAAAAGCCGCGGCTTATAGTCCGGAATTTACGGTAGTTATAGTTAAAATATTTAATGAATTTTGTTACATTATTGAGCAACTTTAACAGGGTTTTTATAGGTTTTTACAGTTTTACAAGTCAGAATTTTGACTGAACTCAGACACACTTTTCACATGGCCCTAATCCTCCAAACATTTTCAAATGTACATTTAGAGGGATAGATATTTTATTTAAATGTGATTACATTATCCTTCACTTATTACATTTCTTTAACCAAAACAATCAGATGCAGCCTAATTGAATATACCAGAATTAGTTATTAATTGCAGCAAGGCATACAATCAGCATTGATGAGGATAACTGCAGGATAAAATGGTGGTGTTCTGACATCTAGTGGTAAAAATGTAAAACAAGTCACTGTTCAGTTGGTGCACCTGAACTTTGCACTTACAATCAAGTTCCTTAAAGAGTATTAGGATAAAGTGTGTGTTGTGTCAGTGATCCTTCTGAGTGAGTGTGTGGGAGAAAGCAGTGTTTTCTTGCTGGCCGGCCTGGCCATAGGCATATCAAACTAAGCAGCTGCTCAGGTCAGGGACCCGCTTGCTTAGCGCTTGAAATATGTGAATGGTAATCAATACATAAATGCAATACTGTGTTGTACAGGCTGGCTAGCTAATACTAGTTAGTTACTAGCTAAGGCTAGCTAATACTAGTTAGTTACTAGCTAATACTAGTTAGCTGAACATGGCCTTACTGTGGCTATTAGAATGAATCTGAAAACATTTTAGAATCACCACAGTATGCATACTATAGGAATATTGATATTCTCATCATAAACTCACTACTATAGGCACACTAGAAGACATTTTAGGAATATTATAGGCCTAGTGGTTTTTCCTCAGTGTATTTGTAGTAGCCTACTTAAACTTTAAGATAGTACTGGAGAGCTTTGTGTCCAAAGTCTGGTTAACTAGCATTTCAGTACCTACTTTAAGATTAAGAAAAGAAATGACCTTCAGTTTGTTAATTTAAACCATTCTTGGGGGTAAAATAATTGCACTTTTGCAATCATGTTTCTATTTCTATGGCCAGTAGATGGCAGTATTGGGCAGGACAGAAGCCAGAAACAACAACAAATACAAATCCAAACTTATTTAGGTATAAAAGAAATTAAATAAGAACTGACAGACACAGATAGAGACTACACAAAGACATGTAAATGCAATGTGCAGAAGCAAAAAAAACTGGAGAACACATTTGAGAACATTATAACATGAGAACAACCATACAGGCCCCTAAGAACTGACACAACAACAATAATAATTGGCAATTCGGCCAGGCAGCAGGGGGCAGGTCTGGCCTGGTCTCCTTTGGTTTCTTCTTCTTTTCTTTGTATATTGGTGACCTCAGGAAGTCGGTGTCTGTGAACCTATCTCCACGCCTCAGCTTACTGTTACAAAAAAAGAAAAGAAAAAATCCATGAATGCATCATCATTGGTGGTACACACAAAAAACAACACGACTCTGTTGGTTACATTGGGGATTTTCACACTGCATGCTCTTAGCCCACAGACATTTGTTAACCCAGGGTGACCTAAGCCCAGGGCTATGCCATTCACACTGCACTTCTAGTTAAGTGAGGTCCTCACCTGCTGATGGCCGGTTCCTTGTAACTGATTTGAGCACATGTCCTTTGCCTTCCATTAACTGGGGTTGTAATGGTGCTGGTCAGTGATACCAAGACTCTTCCTGCTACAACACACAACACAAAAGAATAAACAGTAAATGCCTTTTAGAATTAAGCACTAACAACAATTAAACAGACAAAATAACACACTCGTACACAAATATGTGACCCCCCCCTCCAAAATATCACTACATATCAAATATCTGCAAATAAACTCTAAAATGCATCCATATCAACACTCAACCATGTAGAAAGAAGGAATATAGGACACCACACCTGGAGAGGTTTGAGCTGTGATTGCAGCAGCAGGCTCCTCCAACACTGCTGCCCTACCAGAGGTCACTCTCTTGGGACTAGAGAACAGTTCAGTGTCGGCGGTGGCAAAATCCCATGGCGGCATCTCGTCCATTATTCCCAGGTCGCTCATCTTCTGATGAACTGCCTCACCACTTTTGTCGACTGTTGGACTACAGGCCAATGACACATTAGATGTCGTCAAATTGTTTGCAATGTTGTCCTGAGGAGAACATACATCGTCCCGAGGCCCGCAGTATCCTCATACTATTATGGGATGCGATGTGAATTACACCCGTTGACACGTTTTGGAACAGCGCTGCACGCTGGCACAATGCTCCTAAAAGCAAAATGCTTATTGTTTTGAATGATTTGGCATCTTCTATTACTGTCCCCTGTCAACACCAGTATTGTTGTATTGTAATAATATGCCATAAAGGTTTATTGAAATTTTGGGGGAAGCAGAAAAAAAATCTAAAAAAACAAAACAATCTTTTTTCTGGCCTGCCGGGGGCGCCATTGGCCTGGCGCCGGCTGGCGGGCCCCCCAGGCCTGTAGAATGGTAGGGGAAACACTGAAAGCACTTTATAAATAAAGTTGGATTGGATGGTGAGCGCTAGTTTGGGTGAAGTAACATTACGCCCTCTGCTGGTATAAATGTTATAGCCTACTACATGTATGTGAGCTCCACCTCAGAAATGATGCACGGAACACATTTTCGCTTAATCGGTTATTAATAAATTTTTAATCAGTGAAGATCTTAACGGCAATTGGTGGGTTAATCATTAACATCCCTAGTGCTGACAGTGACCAGCAGCCTCTTACTGTCCCGACCTGCCACAGCTGTTTCTGCGTTAATTTAGCGGTTTCTAAAGAGTACCGTAAATTTTGGACTATAAGCCGCGGCTTTTCCCCCGTTTTTTGGCCCCTGCGGCTTATATAACGGTGCGGCTTATCTATGGATTTTTTCAGAAAAAAAAAAAAAAAAAAACGGAATTCTCTCTTCTTTAGCACTCTTTCTAACTATAAATCCACTTCTGTTTTAATTTCCTCTCTTGCCCTCTTTTCACCACACCGCGGACACTGTGTGCACTGTAAAAAAAAACACAGGTGGTGTTGTGTTATGTTGTTTTGTTGAAATGTTAATAAATGGGAGCTTCCTCAAACAGCCATCTCTTTCCCGACAATCCCCTCTGTGCACGAACCCTTACATATGGTAATTAAACATTAAAACACAATAAAAAAAAAAAAAAAAAAAACATTAAAACACCCGCGGCTTATAGTCCGGTGCGGCTTATATATGTAACAAACAGGCAATTTTGCTGCTGCGGCTTATACTCCGGTGCGGCTTATAGTACGGAAATTACGGTACTTCTATCGAGGCCTCATTGACGGCACTTCTGCCGATAATGGTGCACCTATTATCTGCATCAACAGATAATATCGGCTGCGCGTTCTATCTGTCGGGCCCTAATACATACTGTATCTATGTACAGTGCCTTGGAAAAGTACTCATACTGCATATTCTGTTGTGCTATCCAGTTAGAATGCATATATACAGGATTTGTATTGAGTTCTATGCAAATAATTTGATCATGTCAAAGTGAAATGATTTCTATAAATTGATGTGGAAGTTTAAAAATTCTAAGATCAGAGAAATCTATTTAGTATTCAACCCCTTTGCTTCGTTGGGGCTAAATTGCCACACTGCAGCCGTAGTGAACACGTACTGAACTCTGGATCTTTTGCTGCTCAGAGGTTGCCTGATTCCAGTAGAAGCTGGTCTGCAGCAGTGCCCATTTGACATGCTGAATCAGTGCATCTTGGGTGGGAGGCAAGTTCTCAAGGGACTTTTGAGAAAAGCTGATGTCTGGCTTCATCTACTTGGCTGGAGACACAGCTCTTGCTGTACATGACGACCATAATGCTTCCAGTCTTTGGACATGGACATCTGAGTTGATCTGTTCAGACTCCAAGGTGAAGGCGTCCACGGTCTCAGTGAGATCCGATGTTGCTTCCCAAGCTGCCCATGCACTCCTTTTCCCATAGCCCTGGAAGGCTGATGTAGTATCACATCATTTTAGCACATGGAAGAGATGTAATGACAGTGATCTCTAGGGACCAAGAACATTGCAGATTTTGTGAACATAAATGTACTTTCCACATGTGAAGCCGATCCAGTGCTCTGTGAGGCCTAATGTGTAGAAGAAGCGTATTGCAAGTATTACAACATCACTGTCGGACGTATGGATTCTGAGTTTCTATGGCTACTGGCCGCAGCATGTGCCAGGTGCTATAAATCATTCTACTGTAGTGTCTGCTTCAGGATGGTTACAAGGCTGAAGTGCAGATATGTTACTTACTATATGTCATATTCAGATCTGTTGGAGAGTATAACATCCTTCTTGGTAGAAAGGAGGAGTTCACCCCAAAACCCTGATCGCCCTCACCTTGGGGTCGTCATGTACAGCAAAAGCTGTGGCTCCAGCCAAGTAGATGAAGCCAGACATCAGCTTTTTTCAAATGTATCAAGTCCCTCGAGAACTTGCCTCCCACCCAAGATGCACTGATTCAGCATGTCAACTGGGCACTGCTGCCGGCCAGCTTCTACTGGAATCAGGCAACCTCCATCTAGTTCAAAAGTTATGACCCCTTATCCATTTTCATCAGACATTGCAATATGCCCGCAAAGATGGCCGCCAAACATGGGACACTATTTCAACGGGGTAACAACAAAATGTGTTTATTAGAGACACCTTGAAGAGTACAAAAAACTGTTAGAAAAATATATCTTTGGGGTGCATGGGGAGCCCTGTTCCTATTGGACTACTGGGGGTGGACTGCCCACAGTCTGGCTGCCTCTGTTGAGGCGAGCTCATGCTGTCAGAGTAGAAACCAGGGAGAAGGAAATCAAGATTTAAACGCGTATTTCACAAATCCGATCGTGGCAGTTCTTTGTATGTACATCAACCACGTGCTCTTGTTTTTCTATCTGTTGGGGAGCTATTTCCGATGAATTTTACGAGATTTATGGGACTGGGGAACTGTCTATTCGCCAGGCAGGTGCTAGGGGTGCCCGAGCACCTGCCCATTGTCCCCCTTATGCCCAAAGGGCCCCCCTTTTTTTTTTTACAGTGAAGGCATGCCCAGCACCCTTCAAGAAGAACTTATAACAATAAATAACAGTTTAGCAATAAATAAAATGTCTGGACAGTTTACACATGTTGACCTTTCAACCGGAAGTTAAGTAATCGTCTGCGTCTCTGTGACGTGCACAATATTTTTTCCCAGGATGGCGAAGGCATGACCCGCCCTTCTCTGCCTCTGATTGGCCTATAGCATCAAACGTTGATCTAATCACATTCGCTTGGCTATCCTATCCTGCGTCTCTCCTCGTCTCCTGCGCCAATCAGAGGCAGAGATGGGCGGGTCATTCCTTCGCCATCCTGCCCACTGCCCAGCTCCGACTGACTGGTGGATCAGCAACAGTGAAACCGCCCCGCACCATGGTGTTGTGCCCTTTTTAAAATTCTGAGCCCCCTGCCCCTCTAAGGGTCTCTGCACGGCCCTGCTATTCGTCCTGGCCAGCCGGCAGCACACAGTCCATAGTCAATTGGTTGAACATGCAGAGAATGCAACATTTCACTCGATACACTGCATGGGGCAGGTTTCCCGCTAGTTATAATAAAGATGTGGTTAAAAAAATCCTTCAGAGTTGATAAAGATGTTTAAAATGTTTAAAAGAAGATATTGAAAAAAGGATAAAGAAGTTTTAAAATCTTAAATCTTTATCATATATTGATAAAGATGTTTACAACATTCTTGGAACTCGTCGTTATGCCCGAGAGGAGCATACAACAATAATGGCAATAATAATTGGGGTTGGGGGGGGTAGCGCAGCTGTCTGTATGTTCTCTGGGGGGAGGCCCACTCTCCCACACTTGGAAAACCCCTGTCCTCGACTATTCACCTTATTCACCACGCCCACTTTTTCTCTCTTCCGTGTTGGACGCAATTGTATTTGTTCTTCCGGTTCAGCGCTAGTTGGCGGCCAATTTCAAAACAATGTAACTATGAATGAAGTTTGGCAACATTCAGAAGCTACACTGCGGCCAACTTCAGTTACATGTTCATAGCGTTACTGCTGCGAGGTGCCGATGGCTGTACCCGGTCGGCATTTAACGTTAGTTACAAAAGCACGTCGACAGTGTTTTCTACTGTAGCTTACAGTAGGTTGACAGATACTAGCTAGTCCGACTGGTCACACAGCCAGCGCTCTGTCCTCGCTGCTCGTTAAATATTTCCAAATAGGTGTTATTCTGATAAACTGGTCACATATTTGGAATGTTACGTTGTCACCTGAAAAAATATTAAAACTTTAAAACAGTTTGTTTTTTTGCTTGAAAACAGCTTTTTGGAAAGTCTAAAAATGATTACGTAAGTTTGCTAGCACAAGTCACATTGATGCATTTTTGGCAAGACTCAGATTTGAACCTGAGAAAAAAAAGACTATGCAATGTGAATAAAAGGGACATAAGACCATCTGTTGCAATGAAAACAACAGTGAAGGATCATGAAGTTGCCATTATCAGTGTTTTTGGTGAATTCTGTTTTTAATTTGGTGTTTTGTTGTTGCTTAAAGGAGTATGCAGAGTTCCAGTACAGGCGGAGACACAGGCAAAGGAGGCGAGGTGACATGTCGAGTCTGCGTAGCAACACTCCTGACCCTGTTGACCCTAGCGAGAGCACCTTAGGTATTTCACTGCATTTTTCATCACATCTCACCACCAGTGTTTAACCTTTCATGAACTCGATGTTTGTTGAAGAATGTTTTTTAATTTACTGATGATAAGAGATGCTGCACCATAACAATATTTTAAATGATTTCCTTTGAAAAATGTATTAAACGCTCGCTCGCCAGTGCTTTCTCACCTTGGTTTGTTTTACAAAAAGGAAACTTAGAACATTTTTGGCCAGCGCAGCCAATCTGCCTGCTGCATGCCAAGGGATCTAAAATATTATGCACAAGCTTGCCACAACATGGTCTCCAAAGTTCCCAGTCATGCTTACAACTCGTTCTAGTTGTGAGATATATATATACCCCCCTTCTAAAAATGTGCTTTAGACTTAGGGTGTTAATTCATATAGTCAAATTGTATTTTTTTATTTTGGCCAACATTGAAATATTCCACAATTGCACGGTGTGGTAAAAATAAATATCATTATTATCTACTGTTACTGAGCTAATTAGGTAGGGCTAGCTCTTTCAGGTTTTAGCAGTGAACAGGATGGGGTGTCGGTCAGGACACAGAATGACGATGAGGAGACATAACTTCTTGGTTGAACAGTACTGCGATCCAGTATTTATTGTTGTGACATGTAGTATTATCATTAGTCTGAAATAACACAAATAAACCACAATTAGGCACTTAGATCTTCAGGGCTACAGAATATAAAATACAGTGAAATTAAAGCTATATATTTCCCCATATTATGAAATTAAACCAAGACCCATTTACAGTAAACATAAAATATAACAATAAGCATTGTAATGCTCCTTTAACCATAACATAAAGCTGCATACAGCCGAGTAAGTTACTATAGTCGACTCTTAACAGAAATAAACCAATTTAACCTTATGTATGGTTAATAAGATCACGGAGGGCAATGTCGACGCCCTGTGGCCAAACAAGGTACTGCTAATGGTGTCCGCACACAATGGAGTTGAGCACACATTCCCCCCATACATAGGAATGCTATCTACTTAACAATTACAGCAGCAGAAATAAACACTTCAACTTAAGCACAGATCACAATAAACTGAATACTCCAGTCAATTAGCTACCAGATAAGCATTGTGACAATTGCAACGGAAATATCTCTCCTCATGCTGAGCACACGTAGACACACGGTGAAACTGGCAAGATTTAACATAAAAACAACAACAGACACTTACTTTACAGCATGGACTCAATCCTAGAACCAATGTCACAAACTGGAACACACAGGACGAACTAAGGAGGTTTAAACGGCAACATGGTCAAGCTGAACTAAAATGTGGGGCACACTGAAGTGAACTGAACACACTGCCTTAACGAGGTGCAGGTACATGCATTGCATCATCTCACCAGTTAACAATACTCTTAAATACATCTACCACTTATTTAGCTTCATCTGGTTGCTTCCTTGTCAACTTATGAATGCCACAATGCATCTTGGGACATTATGCAAATGTATGTTCAGTGTTTCCCATACATAAAGGAATTTGTGGCAGGCCGCCACAATAATATTTTGACCGCCACAATAAGATGTTGACAAAAAAAAAAAAAAATGTTTTTTTTTTTTTTTTTACAGTGCACCTGAACGCAACATGCAAGATATCCGCTGAATAAGTGTCCAATAAATGCTCATGTCATTCTGGCCAATACTTCTGTTATAGCATTTCAGTCTGGAATATGGAATATCTTTCAATAATCTATGATTTAGCTGCTAAATTGTCAAATACCGCCATCTGCTCGCTACCCAGGCACTTATGTATGTACTTAACCTAACTAACTTAACCTAACTAACTATCCGGTGTGCACAACACTGTCAGCCTAAACTCCGGCTGACACCCCAAAAACCTACAATCCGCTACAGAAAAATGTATATTGTTTGTTTATTAACTGGCCCCTCGCCTTCTATCATTTCACGAAAGTGGCAAAGCAAGTTGAGTATCCCTGACCTATAGGGAGAAATTTAGTTTGTCATTGTAAACCCACAGCACAGTAATGATGACATGTTCTTCATAGATCTAGCCTTTTAATTTTGCTCTTAAGCTTTCTCAAAGTACACCAAATTCATGCATTTTACTTTAAAATGTTTAAAAAAATCTCGTGGGGGGGCATGCCCCCGCACCCCCCTAGGGGGTCTGCGGTCCCCCACCACAAATACTCAAAATCCTGTGGGAAACACTGATGTTTGTCAGTGTGTCTGCGTGTGTGTGTTTGTGCGTCTGCGTGTGTGTGCTCTGCTCAAGCCCCACCCGTGGGAGACATTATGAGAAGGGCTAATGGAGTATAGTCCGCTTTTAAGAGCAACATCTGTGAAACGTTGCCATAGCTGTGCCTATTTTATGCAACGTCTGCATTTCATTTCTCACTTAACAGGATTCCTCTGAATGTGGGTGTTAGGTGTGTGGGCACAGGTACTTTCCTAGTTTCTTTCAGTGCCATTTCCATGGGCATCCTCCCTTACAAAAAATGGTTGAAAAAGTAGTGACACTATAGTTGTCAAACTGGTGCAATTCTAAGCACGACGACGACGACAACTATGACAATCAAGTAAAAGGGTCTCGCCTTTGCGGTCAGTCTTCCAGATGTTTTGATTGTTTTTCACCTGGTTGCATAAATGCTAAACAGGTTTTTTCTGTCGTGTTCCAGGCTCTTGGTTCTTTAGATGACGATGACCCTAACATTCTCCTGGCCATCCAGCTGTCACTCCAGGACTCTGCGATGGCGGCCGGGACCAGCCACCAGTTCCTCGCCAACGAAGCGTCGCTCGGTGCCATCGGCACCTCGCTGCCCTCCCGGCTGGAGCGGAGCGCTCCGGGCGTGGAGGTCCTGAGCAGCTCAAAGCTGCTGGAGCTGGGAGATAACCTGGCCAGGCTGGGCAACATCAACAGCCAGTACTCGGCCAGTGTCTCCGTGGCGTCTCGGCACTCGGAGAGTCACCGGCGGAGCTACGGCGGCTCCGTGCCCATCCCGGTGGCCCCGGGCGGCAGCAACTCGTCCACGGGCCTCTTCTCGTCCTCCAGCGACACCACAGACTGGACCGCGTGCGACAGCCGCGACGCGTCCTAGGCGGCGGCGGCCAACGCTAACCTGCTGGGCAACATCATGGCCTGGTTCCACGACATGAACCCTCAAGGCATCACGCTGGTGCCCTCCACATCCACCGACACGGAGACGGACGTAGACACACTCCCCCTGGCCGGAGGAGGCAGCCCGCAGGAGGAGGAGGAGAAGTCGGCCGTTACCCAGAGGCCCACCCAGTTAGATCTGGTAGGGCTGGACGCCATGACGCTGCCCTACATGGCCGCCCTCGACACGGGCGGCGACCGGGCCGAGCGGGGAAGCGCCAAGGTCCGAGTCGACACTCCGGTGGTGCGGTGCAACTCGGTGTCCGACCAGCTGCCCAGCAGCAGCTCCTCCGAGTGGGAGGACCAAGTGCACTTGGTGTGATCTGATTGGTTGAGACAGGAAGGAACTTTTGTTTTGTTTTGGAAGGCCAAAAACCAATCTGGATGGCAGAGTAGAAGTGAGGAATATGGATAGTCTCTACCTATTCCTCCAGTAGGACCCGGACGAATGTATACAGGAATGAAGAACATGTCACAGGCTGGTAGCTGGTTGGAAAAGATAGAAGAAGACACTCTGCTTTAGCACAGTTAAGCCGCAGACGTCAGATCCCACCCATTGTTTTAAATGGCCGAACACGCACCAAGAGCGTTCTGACGTGCGTCAAACTGCCTTAACGCCCGTACTCCCAACCTGTTTTGATTTTCGAGCGTCAAATGAGGTTCCAGCAGCGACCAAAGCCTCTGAGCTCCCCCCCTCCCTCTCTGCCACTTCCATCCCCGTCTCTGTTATACCGTAGTTTTGAGCCCCTTCTAAACATGAACTGCGGATTATAACCGTAGAATCAGGTCCGACTATCCACCGCAGTTACCCTGCTAGACATGACTCAATAAACCGCTTAATCACTTTCTAAACATGGGGAGAAGCTCTGGCGCGGTTTGGAGCACAGTGCTGCTGCCTGGCTACTGCAGAGGAAAGGTAGGCTACAATTCTCTCCTCTGGATCAATATGTTTCGAATGCATTTATTCCTCTAGTATTCTTCTCAGAGATTGACTTTGCAGCGGGAAATATAGCCTTTTGTTCAGCACGTCATTCTGGGCAAGCTTGAGATAGAGGCTGTTGGATCATCCTACCTGTCTGTCGCTCTGCCATGCAGAGGGGGAGAGAAAAAAGGCAGCGCTGCGGGGGGAAATTATGCAATTCTGTCCAAACTTATTCTAATCTCATCATGACATCCAGGGATAGGCTATGTTTTGCTAGCCGATGTGTTTCGAAAATTATTCTCACGTTGTAGTCTTGCTAGTGTAGCAATGCCTGTATTTAAACTGCCGTGAGATTTTGAGGAGCACTACGAGACAGAGACGGGGATGGAAGTGGCAGAGAGGGAGGGGGGAGCTCAGAGGCTTTGGTCGCTGCTGGAACCTCATTTGATGCTCGAAAATGGAAACAGGTTGGGAGTACGGGCGTCAAGGCAGTTTGACGCGCGTCAGAACACTCTTGGTGCGTGTTTGGTCGTTTCAAACAATGGGTGGGCTTCCAAATGCTGGGATCTGGCGCTCCCTGTGCGTGTGGGGCTTTAGCCTATATTGTTGCAATCCCAACCCCCCCCCACCCCTCCTCCTTGCGACAGATGGCTAGGCGATTGATTTCATTCCTTAGATAGAAAAGCACTAATATATTTCCTAAAATGGATTGTGTGCAAGTTGCTTTTTTCTGAAATCTGTTATAGAAGAGATAAAAACATTATAAATATAGAGGATTTAGCCTAGAACATATACTTTTTTTTTTTTTCCAACTGGAGTAAAAGCCTACTGTATGTGTTTTGGATTGGAGGTTTTTCAACTACATAGTGAGCAGAGTGATATTTTGTTCCAATGTAAAGTTTGTAGAGTCAGTCTGAGAAATACTTGTCTCACTCCTCTACTCTACGGTGCCTACTTTATATAGGTGCCAAAACACTGACTAGCAAAAGCACAATTTGCTATCACCAAGTGGATTCTTCTTGCTACAACCTCATTGATCCAGCTCAAATTCAATGTGAAGGACTCCGTAAGACAGCCATATGTTCTTTGAGATTTCACCTGAGTGATATTTTCCAAATCACACTAATCTAAAAGCTGTGTTGTGTAAATCTTTAGTTATTTTTGCAAAGACCATGGGGGGACAACATTCACACTCGAATGTCGAATTCATTTTTCAAATGAAAGTATGCTAGCTAGTGAAAAACATTTGAAAATGGAGTTGACAATAACCGTTGTCAAGTCCAAATGTTTTTCGCTGGTTATTCATCTCGAGGCCTCAATACTGAGACGCTTTCATGGAGAAGTGTCTTAAAACAACAAATGCTGCCGTCCCAATGCTGCTGCAGAATATCATTCAATTAACACCATTTGTAACAGCATCCTCTGAATTCCATTGTAGCCTGTCTTAAATGAATGTTGTACTGTGGCTGAATGTGGAGCATATCCAAGTGGTAAGACAGACTAAATAGGCAGTGAGCTGCTGTTGATATAATGCAGGAGAAAGGCCAGTAGACAAGATAATCAGGCGATCACATTCAGTCCTGTGAATTAATCAAGCCCAAGTCACTGTCATTTGTCACTGGCTTCTTTGAAACTGTCATTTAGGCTAAGCCTTTGTAAAGCTCCGGGGCTGCAATGTAACACGGGGGGGAAATGAATGTCTCAAAAACATGGCATGTGTTTTGAAACGGTTCTCTACACAATCTATTATAGTGCCTTTATGTCAATCACAGCTATTTATTTTTCTTTCTTTTGATTATTACACAGTAATTAATAACTGTGTATACAAACTAAAACACCTGTTTAAAATTATTTTTCTCACATCAAGTTAATTTTTTTTCTTCATCTAAATATTTGTAGCCTCCCTTTTATGGTCACATTATGACATTGTTAGATTTTGTGTGGAGGTGGATAACCCCTACACACACACACACGTTTTATACATCTCTCATTTTGTGCAGTAGAGCTTCTTGGCTTTGCTCTTTTTGATACAGTTGGTTTGTCTGTGGTTTGGAAACTAAAAACATTGTATTGACTGAGTTGACTTTATTGTATGTGTTCCATGTATCATAGCTGAAGACACTAAATGGAAGACACTCACAACATAAAGTTGGTATTTATTTGAAAAAAAGAAGAAAAAAACAGTCCTTGACAATGGATAACCCATTTGAGTTCAAATGTATTGATTGTCTACAAAGTGTGTGGAGTATAATAAGTAAGGTTGGTATTTTAGAAATGACATCCCACTTATAGATTTTCTTTTCCAGATTTATGTCTGACTGTTCTTTACTCAGTTACCTTTATATTCTAGGTGACTGAGAGCCACTGAAATCTAAATGTATTGATTGCTTTGAAATGTGTCTTGAAGTTGTGAAACTGAGTGCCATATGGTTAGTGGAGCTAACTTTGTTGGACATGGGTTAAGCAGAGGAGTTAACACATTTTGTCATTTTTCTGTAACAGTATGCTGTGCATGAAATGGGTACAAATCTAAATGGGATTTGGATTTTCCTTTGTATTTCACTTCCAATGTCAAGGTGATTTATTTTTAAATGGCAAACATATTTTGTAATGCATTGAGATTTTCTATTGTAAAACAACTAATCCTTGAAATGCTATTTGCACTTTCATAGTCTATACTTGATACATTCCCTGAAGGAAAAAAAGTTAGATGTGTGATGCCAATAAACTATGTGTTGAGTTTTACTTTCTCAAGTTTTTATTTATTGGTTAGTGTTACAGGGTGATATATGATTGATTCTCTGGAGCCCCTGTTCACTAGTAGTTTTCCCTCCGTTCTCACGGGTGGGTGTTAGTGTGTGTGTGTGACTTTTGTTTTAAGAAGTGTCTTATGAGCTGAGGCTGCTTGTATCTGGCCTCCGGACCACAGACTGAGCTGTCTATGAAAGACAGTTTATAGCTGTCAACGCCCCGGCCTGATAGCAGGTGAGCTGCTCCCATTCAGTTTGGAACTTCTTGTTCGATGTTTCTGTGCAAAGACGTTCTGTGTTGTTGTGGCAGGTTTGGATGGACTAGACACTAGCTTGATCCTATTTTGAGAGTCAGTTACAAATTATGACATTTCAGTAGGGCATAAAAATACAAAACTACAGTACATACAGTATAGTGTCGGACCGCTATTCTGGAATATCCTCAAATAAGTGGATATTGTTTCCAATTCCAATGTTTTGCTTGTATTTGAATCTTTTCATTTCCAGAAAATGGTTATAATGTAAAATACAAGCGCAGTTTCGCAATAGCTGCAGCCACATATAAAAAAACACTCAAATTTTTTCCGGCGCGCCGCCAACACTCCCTTCCGCTTGAGGGGGGGGCCCTGCAGAGATGAATAGCCCCAGGGCCCATGAAGTGTAAAATCGGCCCTGGGCATCAGTAAGACGTCAGAAATCTAAACAATAGTTTTGAACAGTAATTTCCTCCATAACAGCAGGAAACACCCCTCTCCTTCAAACTCCTCCCTCCGTGTGTCTTCTCCTCCTTCCTCCTGGCTCTGCAGCGGGCGTGTCAGAAGCGCGTTGCTGCTGCTGCTGCTGCCTGCCTGCCTGCGGACGCTCCTTGGGCGAGTCAAGATGGGCTCGCTCGTTTCCCGGGGCTTTGGCCGAGAGCTTTGATGAAGCTTCCGCGACTCTGGTCCCATTTATGCTCCCGTGCCTCAAAGTGTGCTGCACCCACAATCCACCATGCAAATCTGCAATCCCCCACCGCCAGCTCCAAGCGCGAAACCGAAAGCGCCCTCGCCAAGCCATTTCCCCGAGCCATTTCCTCCTCCAGCGGCTGCTTTCTCTCTGCCCTCCCTCGTCCGGAGAGCAGCGTCGCCACCCAGTGGGTCGGCCATACACCTTCAACACATTCAACACCTCCAATACTTGTACAGGAGATGTAAAAGGGTCTAATCGACGTTCCACCGTCAAAAAAAAAAAAAAATTTTTTAAGACGAGATATCTCGTCATTGGCAGTTAACAGCTGGATTTTGTAAGACGAGATATCTCGTCAATGGCAGTGAACGTGTTAATAATAATATATATATATATATATATATTTTTTTTTTACAAAATGAATGCCTATGGCAGAAAATACGAAAGACAACGTGTTCTCCTCAATGAACTCTTTATTTCAATGTGTCTCCTCTCCAACACTCTGCTGTCCCCGGCGCATGCCGGTGTGAATTCCCCATGTTTAAAACAGTTTTGTTGGCACAAAGGCCCGTGCCCAGCCAGAAAACTAGAGACTATATGAAGCTCCACCTCACGTTAGTCGACTGTGCAATGGAGTGGGGCGAGGAGGAACGAATTCCACCCAAACCTAGTCCGCAAAAAAAAAAAAAAAAATTAAATAATAACAATAATCGATAAAAATTCCACATGATCGATTCCATTCCTTAACTCATTGAGTGCCAATGACGACTATAGTCGTCAATTCGAATAGTAACGTAGAGTGCCAAAGACGACTAAAGTCGTCAATTGCGTTTTTTGATGGTGGGACGTGGATCAAAGCCTCGTGCATCTCCTGTAAAAATATTGTAGCTATTGAAGGTGTATAACCTATTTTACGGACCCATTAGGTGGCGACAGTGCTCTCCAGATTAGCGAAAGTTTAGGAAAAACAGCAGAAAAAGCCCCGTGATGAAAGAGAAACCGATGCATGAGCCAGAGCGGCACAGATTGCTCTGGCTGCCTGGAGCCAACGTTAGCTGCGAACAGCAGTCAATCCGCTCCCACAAATGAGCCCCTCTGTCTCTGCTACATAGTTTCTCCACACGATTAGCCGCCAGAAAATAAAACCAAAGCCAAACCATTCTCATGAGAATGGTTTGGCTTTTCAGTGTCGCGCTGGGAGCCGGCGCACAAGGCTGAGTGCTCCGAAAATAGACTGGGTGCAGCGCACTTTGAAACGCGCAGCAGAAAGCCTAGAATCGGACGCAGCTTCATCCCAGCTCACAACCGAAACCCCAGAAACGCAGACGAACTCAGCGAGCCCCATCCAGACTCCCCCGACGAGCGGCCGCCATCCGAACGTGGATCCGCAGGCAGCAGAGCCTGCCATAGCAGGCAGCAGAGACTCGCCTGACACACGCAGCAGCCAGCAGAGCGAGCAGAGCCACCAGAGACACTCCCACGGAGGAGGAGTTTGGAGTTGAGGGGGGTGGGGGTGCTGTTTATTGAAGGAAATTACTGTTCAGATGTTTCAGGTCAGAAAATATTAGCTTCAGAGTCAGTGATTTGCTTGAAACGTCTGTTTTTGCTGAAAACAACCTATCTTCTCCGGCTGATAACTAAAGAACGGAAAATGGTATCAATAAACTTTTTTTGCTGATGATACAATAGAGTCTCCTCGTTCTTTGTGCGTGTTCGGTGTTTACATAGTAATATCACACAATATTCTGTGGGCCTCGAGAAATCACTGAAAACGCTCTGAAACTCTGGCACTGGGAGCGTCCGTTCTCCAAAAGTGGTTGGCACTCATAATTATCGATTTTCGATAATTGATGAACATCCCTAATCATGCTATCTGAGAGAAAGAATATATGTTGTTTCACTATTTTGCTACTGCCATCTCATCACTTTGTGGTGATCTGCTTAGTTGTGTTGCCAATTGAGGATACAAGTGTATGTTTTTTTCTTCTTTTCTTCTAATATGTTGGTTTTGGTTCACTGCCCCTCAACCTCCGCCTCTTTACCCCTTGCCTCCTTGTCTTTCCCAGGGGAAGGCGGCCCACCCGACACTACGTTCATTGAAGACGCGGTCCTCGAGCTGCTAAAGACTCGCCGCATCCTGAAGTGCTCTTATCCTTACGGCTTCTTCCTGGAGCCCAAAAGCACCAAGAAAGAGATCTACGAGCTTATGCAGGTTCACAGTCCTACTTACTGCGACCAAGAGACATGTTCACAGCTGTCGGTCACATGTGGACCATTAGAGATGTGCAACTAAAGAGTGTCCCCCACCTCATGATGTCCCCATACTGACCCAGTTATACCTGCAAATATGTTGGCTTTGATTGAAATATTTAGCGGTATGTAATAGGGGTGGGAATCACCAGATGCCCACGATACGATACTAAAACGATACTTGATAGTATATCGCCGATATTGCGATATATTGAATATTGCGATCTATTGTCTAACTCCTTTTCCTTGACCTCACCGGAAGTAAAACATGCAGTGTTTTTTTGTTTTGTTTTGGCCCCACATGTAGGCTACATTATTAAGCTTCTCTGGACTCAATACGCCACTGCAGGCGTGTACTGCAACATCGGGCGTTTCGGGCAGATGCCCGGTGGCCTGCCATGGCATGGCCTGCATTTTTTTTTTTTTTTTTTAATATCGATACTTGGCATCCAAATATCGATACAATATCGTCAGGCAAAATATCGTGATACTATGGTGTATCGATTTCCCCCCCCCACCCCTAGTATGTAAATATGCCAGACACGGTGTGCACTCTACTGCTGACGTATGTATCGACTGGTGCTGCTGATGTGATGTATAGTTATAGGGCCATGTATAAAATTGGCATGGCTCCCACAGGCTTTGAAAACACTTCAAAGTTGGTGAATTTGAGAATGTTTTTGAAAACGGGTTTACGGCCGGATTGAAAATGGTTGAATTTACAGCAGAGTGTGTCCATATAGCACCCTTTCCTCAGTAAAAGCAACGGGAAGCGGCCGCAAGATGAACTTTTTCCAGTCAACCAATTGCAATGACAGAGACGCTGGCCATTTCCCATATCGTCCATAGCAACAACAATAATGGAGAAAGTCAAAGTGCTGGTGGTGGAGAAATAGGACATTCTAATCATTGAATTTACGTTACTGTAACAGCGATCTTAAAGGCAGTATGGTACCGGACATGTATTGTAAATATCTGGTAAGCCTTTGCTTGGTTCCATAACAGTGTATTGTCTGCTAGAAGAGCTAACCAGCTGGGTAGTAAGCTAGCAGCAGGGGAAGTTATCATCCACTTTTATTTCTCCTCACACAAAGCGCTCCAGGCAGCACACAAAAATGCTGACAAACACCATGTGGACACTTGCCCTAAGGAAAGTCAATTAAATGTCCTTGAACTTGCCATTGGTGTAAATGTTGGGATTATTCTCAGGAATGAATAACATATTTTTATCCATTTAAAAACCACTCCTTCACTTCACGGGTTTATCAATAAGTCTGTCGGCCAGCCAACCGATCAGTGCCCTCTGCCCTCAGATGGACCTGGAGATGGTGACGGAGGACCTGGCACAGAAAGTCAACCGGCCGTACCTGCGGACCCCGCGCCATAAGATCATCCGCGCGGCGTGCCTGGTGCAGCAGAAGAGACAGGAGTTCCTGGCCTCGGTAGCCCAGGGAGTGGCCCCCAACGACTCCCCCGATGCCCCCAGGCGCAGGTAACAAAACACTCAGTTCACTGAATGCCTAAAGCAGGGGTGCCCAACCTTTTTTGACCCAAGATCTACTTTTAAAGTAGCCAGCCTCCCGAGATCTACCAGTCCAGTTTCAACATCGCCGCAAACGCACACACATCGTTTCCAGCCTGCAGTAACTAACCTCACAACACTTTCTCGTTGTCCCACAACCACTTGACGCTAGGGCTGTGAATCTTCACTGGCCTCACGATTCAATTCCATTACGATTCAATTCGATTACGATTATCGATGCATCTCGATGCATCTTAAATCGATGCATCACTTTTTTCCCCAATACATGATTTATTTTTTCTCACTTTCTTTTTTCTCACTGTGTGGCTACTTTTAAAATAAAAGTGCATTTGGAATTGCATTGTATTATGATCCATAATTAAAATAAACAACTGCATGTACTTCCATTATATTTTATTTGATTATAAAAAATATATTTATTTTTATAATCGTTTTTTGACGCGATCGACCTGGGGTCAGTCCGCGGTCGACCAGTAGACCGCGATTGACTGGTCCGGCACCACTGGCCTAAAGTGTAAAACACATCAGCGGTGGCAGGCATTATGACGCGCATCATGTGACGCCCCTAGCACACATAGGAAGCATTGCGCTGCAGCTCGTACGAGCGACCACACAGCGCGGGACAACGAGATGACGCGAGGCAGCCACATTTGAAATGGCACAGTGGCGTGAAGTGTTGCAGGCGAGGTGCTGCTGTGTTTTGGACTTAAACCTAACCCTTAAGGTCCTTACACATCAAGAGCGATGCGAATATACGGCACGAAATTGCGATGCGAGTTTTGACCCACCTGTCAATCACAGCCACAGATGTGTACACGTCGGAAGCGAATTTCTGAAAAATCGACCGTGGTTGGAAAAAATAAACACCGCAATAACGCTCAGTGAAACTTCGCCGTTGGTATGCACGGTTGCATTGACTGATATAGGTTCGGAAAATATTATTGACATGCAAATTAATCGCACGAAAAAAACCCTCCCGATGTGTAAGGTCCTTTACTCTAAAGCTTAATTTATACTTATTATAAAGTGTCGCTCAGCACATGGTCACAGATGAAAAAGAAAGTGTCGCTCATGGTGTTGTATTTATACTTCAGTGAATGTTCGCCTCGGTTCAACGGTCACGTGACACCCGAACGCTATGAGCAGACAGCCAAGCGAAGAGGAACGCACAGTGAAACCACCTCGGAGGCAAGATGTAACGTACTTGACTGCAGCCGCATATAAACGACACACAACTTACCTCCTCTCTCTCTGGGAAATGCACAATGTTCTTTGTGATTTTCACGAAGTCATACATCAAGGACAGGCTGATAAAAATAGCGGAGACACGTTCATTCATTTCAATCGAGTGAAAACCAAAACAAGGAAGTCAAACGCGTGCCGTCTATATAGCCAATCAGACTTGCGCGATACTATGACGTAGTCAGCAACACTAGACATTTCACCAGGTAGCAGACACTGCTCGCCGACACTTAAAAGTGTCGACTCAAGTCCTCATTTCTGTAAGCTTAACACACTGTAAAAAAGTACCAACTGAATGAGAAACAGTACTATGATAGTTTGTCCACAGCTGGTCTCCGTAGTTACAGTATTATGGTCCATATGACTGGAGATATGCTGTCTTTTGATAAGTCCACTGTTTTTTTTATTATTATCATTATGTCCACTGTTTGCTGCTACCATGCAAGGGTGGATGATACTGATGATTATTATCATTATTGATACTGAGGATTATTATCATTATTTAAAGGAACACTCCGCCCATTTTCAACCAGCTTTGTATCATTAGAACATCAGTAGTATATCAGAAAACTGTAAACGGTTTTGAAGTCATTCATCTAGTTTGACAGTTATTGAGTTGATTTGAGTTAATGAGTTATTAATTTGAGTTAGTGTGGACCAGTGATGTCACTGGTCCACACTTTAACACTCAATAACTGTCAAATTAAATGACAGACTTCAAAACAGAAATGGGTACAAATCTAAATGGGATTTGGATTTTCCTTTGTATTTCACTTCCAATGTCAAGGTGATTTATTTTTAAATGGCAAACATATTTTGTAATGCATTGAGATTTTCTATTGTAAAACAACTAATCCTTGAAATGCTATTTGCACTTTCATAGTCTATACTTGATACATTCCCTCTTTATATGAAAGAAAAAAAGTTTGATGTGTGATGCCAATAAACTATGTGTTGAGTTTTACTTTCTCTTCAAGTTTGTATTTATTGGTTAGTGTTGCAGGGTGATATATGATTGATTCTCTGGAGCCCCTGTTCCCTAGTAGTTTTCCCTCCGTTCTCACGGGTGGGTGTTAGTGTGTGTGTGTGACTTTTGTTTTAAGAAGCGTCTTATGAGCTGAGGCTGTTTGTATCTGGCCTCCAGACCACCGACTGAGCTGTCCACGAAAGAGACCGTCTATAGCTGTCAACGCCCCGGCCTGATAGCAGGTGAGCTGCTCCCATTCAGTTTGGGACTTCTTGTTTGATGTTTCTGTGCAAAGACGTTCTGTGTTGTTGTGGCAGGGTTGGATGGACTAGACACGAGCTTGATCGTATTTTGAGAGTCACAGTTACAAATTATGACATTTCAGTAGGGAATATTGGGCATAAAAATACACACGATCACAGCGGCTGTTTCCAGAGAAGCTGTCGAGCTGCCAGCTGTGTCTGCAGTAATCAAGGTGGTGAAGCGCCCGTGTGTGCGCCTCCCTCTGGCCACCATCACCACCGCGGTCATCGTCATCCTGGCTGTTTTCATCCTGGTAAGACGACTCCGCTTCCACCACTTTGAGCCGCTGGTAGAATGCCATCACATGCTCTGCTATTTATAGATGTACTGCAATTCATAGCTGAAATAGCAAACTTCAAAGCCTGCTGTCCAGTGGCTGTATGTCAATCAAATCCTTTGATCCTTTTACTCCCCCTTAGTGCTTCATCAAGCCAGATTTGACATGTTCCAGTGATAGTCCTGACCGCCATGCAAATAGCTCCCACCAGCACATGGAAGATCTCTTCTACCTACCTGTGAGTGATCGCTCTGTTAAACCATTGGTTCTCAAATGGAGGTCCGGGGACCCCCAGCGGTCCGTGGCCCCCTGGCCTCCACGAAAATATTGTATGCTTTAAATCTAAAATGGTTCATGGATTACATTCTAATCTAACAAACCTATCAATTTAAAAGTCAAGCATGTTACCGTGGAAACAATTAAGCTTAGCCCAAAATCACAAATCAGAATGAGGTATATTTTCTATCTTGTAAGGGCTCCTTGGCTGAAAAACATTTGAGAACCTCTGTGTTAAACGTACACAATGATAAAATGTCAAAATTGTCATCTTATCATCAACTCATTATCATCAACTATTTAAATAACAACACAGAGACATTTTATTAGCTAATGACTTTATTGGGAAACATTGTGCAAAACATGTGTTTTCTCACCTCTTCTCAGTTCTCAGTGTCCTGGTCTGGACTGAGGAGGCGAAACGGAGGCAGATGGGTCCAACCCATGGTCCAACCTCACTTGTAGACGGGGAGCAGTGGAACATGCCAAGTGTGGTTGAGTAGGGGGGGGGGGGGGTTAATTGATTACAGTTTTTCACAATTGCTTAAACACATTTCCTGATAGACTACCTCACTACCCATCTCAAAACTCACACACAAAATGCAAAATCCTACACTTCTCTTGCAAAAGCACACTTTGCCCTCAAAACGGTGTTAACTGTTCACTAAATGGTATTTTCTTTTCAAATGACAAACACATACATCATATGAGTAGACATTTCTAAGCACCCATTGAACACTGGTGTGCAGAATGGAAAACACTATATGAATGCTTTATCAGTAGAATTATGCCTTTGCATGTTCAGTTTCAGGTTGTGCACATTGTGTCTAATGTGTTTAAACAATTGTGAAAATCTGTAAAACCAATTTTTGAGGGGTTAAACTACTTGGAGTCATTATAAATGATTAGGTTTGATGTATGGGAAAGTCAATGTAATAATAGTTGTGTTGAAGGGGACTCTTGTTGTATTGTGTGGTTAATTGAAAACTAATTATGTTTGTCTCTGCATAGGAGGGGCTGCATCCTTCAATGGGGGATTCATGTCCCTGCTTCTGACAGGGGAAGGCACCAGGACTGCTGCCTACATACTGTAACTGGACCCATTTGCAGGGGCTTAGCCTACTGGTTTAGTTCAGTTTTGTCTTGTCAAGTTTTGAATAGTGATCTGTTGAATTTATAAAGTACAATAAAACCTTTGTGGGGAAAGCCATAACAAAACTGCCTAGAGATCCATTGTAAGTTACCCACGCTGTAGGGGTTAAGGCGGAGGACCTCTCCTCTGCAGGCGCAATCCCTGCAGAGATGGTAGAGTGAGAACAGGGTGAGAGGAAGGAGGCGGGGAGATAGATGGCAGAGGAGGGAGAGGAGGTAGGGAGGCTATCGAGAGAGGAGGCAGGAGAGAGGACAGACAGGAGGTAGGGAGGCTAGAGAGGAGGCAGGAGAGAGGACAGACGGGAGGCTAGAGAGAGGAGGCAGGAGAGAGGCATGAGGGCAGGAGGGCGGTAGGCAGGAAAGAGAGGACCAAGGCAGGAGGTAGGGATAGGATAGACAGGAGAGGACAGAGAGGACAAAGGGGGATTCATGTCCCTGCTTCTGACAGGGGAAGGCACCAGGACTGCTGCCTACATACTGTAACTGGACCCATTTGCAGGGGCTTAGCCTACTGGTTTAGTTCAGTTTTGTCTTGTCAAGTTTTGAATAGTGATCTGTTGAATTTATAAAGTACAATAAAACCTTTGTGGGGAAAGCCATAACAAAACTGCCTAGAGATCCATTGTAAGTTACCCACGCTGTAGGGGTTAAGGCGGAGGACCTCTCCTCTGCAGGCGCAATCCCTGCAGAGATGGTAGAGTGAGAACAGGGTGAGAGGAAGGAGGCGGGGAGATAGATGGCAGAGGAGGGAGAGGAGGTAGGGAGGCTATCTCGAGAGGAGGCAGGAGAGAGGACAGACAGGAGGTAGGGAGGCTAGAGAGGAGGCAGGAGAGAGGACAGACGGGAGGCTAGAGAGAGGAGGCAGGAGAGAGGCATGAGGGCAGGAGGGCGGTAGGCAGGAAAGAGAGGACCAAGGCAGGAGGTAGGGATAGGATAGACAGGAGAGGACAGAGAGGACAAAGACAATGCAGGAGGTTGCACCTGCGTAGAGAATAGCAAGAGAGGCGCTTCCCCCCCCCCCCTTCACTCCCTCCCTCCTGTCTCCCTCCGCCAACCTGTCCACCACCATTTTCCCCCCCCCCCCCCCCATCTCCGACCTCCTCCTCCCGTCTCCCTCCCGTCTCCAACAAAATCCCCTCCTCTGCCATCTATCTATGTATCTCCCGGCTTCCTTCCTCTCACCCTGTTCGCACTCAACCACTCTACCATCTCCGCAGGGACTGAGCCTGCAGAGGAGAGAGGGGAGCAGGCACAGTCCCTGCAGAGATGGTGAGAGTGGTTGAGTGAGAACACGGTGAAGGAAGGAGGCCGGGAGATGGCAGAGGAGGGATGGGGGGGGGGGGATGGGGGGGGGGGGGATGGGGGGGGGGAGGGGGGGGGGTGGGATATGGGGGGGGGGAGGAGGGATGGGGGGGAGGGGGGGATGGGGAGGAGGAGGGGGGGGATGGGGAGGAGGGAGGGGGGGATGGGGAGACGACTTCAAATCCCCTGCAGGAATCAAACCTGCACTTCTCCGCATACAATGCGGCTGTTAAGGTGATCGCCTTAACCCCTAGACCATCAGCTAGGTAACTTACAATGGATCTCTAGGCAGTTTTGTTATGGCTTTCCCAATGAAAGACTTGAAAAGGTTTTAGTGTCCGTACCGGGATTCAAACCACAAACCTTTGGGTTGGAAGGCATGGTCTTTCACCACTGGACTACAGCCCAGCTCAAACACACAGCACATGCAGCAAGTCAAATAGATGTGGTTAAGATCAGGGTTTTCTTAACCACGACCATACCCTAACCCAATTGATATGGTGGTCGTGGTTAAGAAAACCCTGATCTTAACCACATCTATTTGACTTGCTGCATGTGCTGTGTGTTTGAGCTGGGCTGTAGTCCAGTGGTGAAAGACCATGCCTTCCAACCCAAAGGTTTGTGGTTTGAATCCCGGTACGGACACTAAAACCTTTCAAGTCTTTTTTGAATATTTTGTTTTCAATTATTAATATTATTTTCACATTTACTAATCATTAACCACTCTATTCAGGAATTGACCGACTAATCAGCAACTATCTAATGATTAACTAATATATTCACGAACTGACATGTATTAAAACAGTTAACTACTCTGAGTCTGCACTGAGTGCTCATAAGTGTCAAAATAGAAAACCAGATTCAAACATAGGCAGAATGGTTCCAGGTCCATGTTTATCATACCAGAATGTTAGCACAACAATACAAAACTCACAGCAACAAGTAGACCAGTGGTTTATTGATAGTATTCTGTGACATCACCACACAGACATCTTGGTCTGCTTGTAATCAATTAACAGGTGATTAACCACACAGCCAATGAGCTGTGTGTAGTGTAAAGTGCCATATTGGTCGGAAATGTATGTGACATCATGGGAATACTATGAATAGACAAGTCCAAGTGAATCAGTTGTTATTAAGCTTTATGAAGGCTACTTAAACAAGATAATTTAGGATAGATATAAATGTACCAAATGTTATAGCTATGTTATAGCAGACGTTTTGTCATTTCTAAAAAAATAGATTTTTCAGGTTCGCACAACATAGTATTGCATAAGGAGTTGCTCATAATAACTCTTTTTAAATCTTTAAAGTATTTTAGTTGCTGTTCTGGGTATGGCATTGCATCCCTGAGAAGGCTACATCGGTACAGCTGGGTTTCATTCAGGTTCATGTGTAAGGATACTCATTCTACAGTGGGTGTTTATATGATATACTGTGCAAATCTATATTTTTTTATCTCTTAAATTACATAATATTCCTTTGGTTTCTTCAGTGCGGTTTGCTGATATGTCAAAGAGATAGTTACACAAATAAATGACAAAACTCATAAGCAAACAGAAATGGTGAAGTGCTGCTCATTTCAGAGAGATACCGTATTGCACAGACAGATGAGATCATCTTCACGGTGGAAGAGGTTTCTCCTGCTGGAGCAGGAGTGAGCTCATCTGCCAGGGTTAAACAAGGTCGTGAGTGAGGTCGTCTGCCAGGGGTGAGCGAGGTCGTCTGCCAGGGGTGAGTGAGGTCGTCTGCCAGGGGTGAGTGAGGTCATCTGCCAGGGGTGAGCGAGGTCGTCTGCCAGGGGTGAGCGAGGTCATGAGCCAGGGGTGAGCGAGGTCATCTGCCAGGGGTGAGTGAGGTCGTCTGCCAGGGGTGAGCGAGGTCATCTGCCAGGGGTGAGTGAGGTCATCTGCCAGGGGTGAGTGAGGTCATGAGCCAGGGGTGAGCGAGGTCGTCTGCCAGGGGTGAGTGGGGGTGAGCGAGGTCGTCTGCCAGGGGTGAGTGGGGGTAAGCGAGGTCATCTGCCAGGGGTGAGCGAGGTCATGAGCCAGGGGTGAGCGAGGTCATCTGCCAGGGGTGAGTGAGGTCATCTGCCAGGGGTGAGTGAGGTCATCTGCCAGGGGTGAGCGAGGTCGTCTGCCAGGGGTGAGTGAGGTCATCTGCCAGGGGTGAGCGAGGTCGTCTGCCAGGGGTGAGCGAGGTCGTCTGCCAGGGGTGAGCGAGGTCGTCTGCCAGGGGTGAGTGAGGTCATGAGCCAGGGGTGAGCGAGGTCATCTGCCAGGGGTGAGTGAGGTCATGAGCCAGGGGTGAGCGAGGTCGTCTGCCAGGGGTGAGTGAGGTCATCTGCCAGGGGTGAGCGAGGTCGTCTGCCAGGGGTGAGCGAGGTCGTCTGCCAGGGGTGAGCGAGGTCGTCTGCCAGGGGTGAGCGAGGTCGTCTGCCAGGGGTGAGTGAGGTCATGAGCCAGGGGTGAGCGAGGTCGTCTGCCAGGGGTGAGCGAGGTCGTCTGCCAGGGGTGAGCGAGGTCGTCTGCCAGGGGTGAGCGAGGTCGTCTGCCAGGGGTGAGTGAGGTCATGAGCCAGGGGTGAGCGAGGTCATCTGCCAGGGGTGAGTGAGGTCATGAGCCAGGGTGGATGGGGGCAGATCAGGGCATGGTGGGGCAGGGCAGCAGCATCAGCATGAGACACAGAGGACTGGGGCTCAGTGCCAGCCCCGATGAGTCTCTCCCCACACACACACACACACACACACACACACACACACACACACACACACACACACACACACACACACACACACACACACACACACACAGACACAGACACAGACACAGGGGTCAAACCAATAGAACTGGAAAATAGAATGCCCATTGGTCACACTGTATTTGGGCGTGTCACAAACAAAAGGCAAAGTAAACAGAGTTCCAGTTTAGATGATGCCGTCACACTTAGTTTCTGTTGCTCCATTAAGACTGAATGGGAGGAGCTGCTTTGTAAATGTGGCAACACCTGATTCCAGCAATTCTGGGTACATGTTGTGTTTCAGAGCTGTTAGCTACATGTTGTGTTTCAGAGCTGTTAGCTACATGTTGTGTTTCAGAGCTGTTAGCTACATGTTGTGTTTCAGAGCTGTTAGCTACATGTTTGTTAGCTACATGTTGTGTTTCAGAGCTGTTAGCTACATGTGTTCAGAGCTGTTAGCTACATGTTGTGTTTCAGGCCTCTTTTGGCATGGTATGGTGTTTATTCTTAATCCCCGAGGGGAAACATGGTTTGCCACCAGAGCGAGAACAGATACAAACAAGAAACAGTAACATACAGCACAATAACAATAATACAGTGGAGAGAGAGAGAGCCTCACAAAGCAAGGCTAGCAGTGTTCATTAAAGAATTTTACAGAAGCAGGAACAAAAGATCTTCTAAATCGCTCAGTAGAGCACCGAGGCATCAAAAGCCTATTACTAAACGAACTGCGCAGGGCATTAAATACATTAAACAAAGGATGGCCTTCATAAGAAAGAATAGAATTCAATTTTCTCCTTGTTCTCTTGGCTATAATCATCTCCAAAGAATCAGGGGGAAGGCCAATCACTGAGCCTGCCTTTTTAATCATTTTGTTTATCCTATTTTTGTCCATGACAGTGAGGCTGCCCCCCCAGCAGAGCACAGCATAGAAAAGGACACTAGCTAGGATACCTTGGTAGAACACATGAAGAAGTGACCTGCTGATGTCAAATGATCTAAGCTTCCTCAAGTGGAAAAGTCCAGACTGGGCCTTCTTGAACACAGAATCTGTGTTCTTCTTCCAGTCCAGCTTACTGTCCAGGTGGACACCGAGATACTTACTGGACTATTTCTACCTCCAGCCCTTTAATAATGACAGGGGAGACTTCTGCCTTCTTCCTCCCAAAATCAATAACTAGCTCTTTGGTCTTTTCAACATTGAGCAGTAAAAAATTGTCATCGCACCAGGAAACAAATAAATCAATCTCCTTTTTATAGGCCCGATCGTCACCTTTGTTGATGAGACCAATAAGAGCAGTGTCATCAGAGAATTTCTGCATATGACAGATGGCCTCACTATGTCTGCAGTCCGCAGTATAAAGAATAAAGAAAAAAGGAGCTAAAACTGTTCCTTGAGGGGCTCCAGTTTTTGTCCAGATGATATCTGATACAGTGTCGTCCAGCCTAACAAACTGAGGTCGAGGCACAAGATATCTCATGCACCAGGCGATGGTTGAATTATGCAATTTATATTGAATCAGTTTATTTGCTAGAATGTGTGGCTGGATAGTGTTGTTCAGGCTCCATCTGGGCCCTTCTTGATCTAACTTCGTTCTCTCTCTTTCTTAAAAAAAAAAACTAAAAAAAACTAACCAACCTTGTACCACTAACCTAAACTTGTACCACTGTTCCTTCAGAAGTTGTAGTTGTCATAGACTGTGCTCCATAGTTGATTGCTCTATTGCTGACAAAAAATGTGTTATTGTAAGTCGCTTTGGATAAAAGCGTCTGCCAAATGACGTAATGTAATGTAATGTAATGTAATGAAGGCGCTCGAAAAATCAAAGAACATTTCCCTAACAGAGTTTAAATAAACGTCTTACAAATAAAGAAAAGCCACTGTCAAATCATGCGATTTAAGTGAATGTTTTGAGCTTTGAGAGAGGTTTGTTCATGTTTACCCATTTTGGTGGATTGTCCCAAGATCATACAAATGATGTGATTTTTGTGAACTTAAAGGCCCAATCCGTCAAAACTCACTATTACTGACGCCGGTGGCCGTTAGTGTAACTGCAGGCAGCGTGTGAACGAGCTGACGCGCGGGCACCATACTCGCACGCGCACAAGCAGTTGCCTGGCAACAGCAGAGCTGTTCGTTGCTTTGTAACGTTAACTCATAAAAGTCACTTGAAAACGGCAACCTGGACAATTTATCGGTCAGATCAGCCTCGAGATGCCCAGGAAGGATTCTGGATGAATTAGGGGACGTTATTGTGGCATGTTTGGTCGTGTTTTGGCTTGCGTTGACTGCGGGCAAGTCGATACTCATGTTAGCAAAAGCCAGGAAATAGCCTGCTCCCCCTGTATGTATGGTAATGCCTGGAGTTGACCAAACTGAACAATCAAACAATGTTTCATAAGCATAACAGTAACGTTAGGCATATTTAGGGCTGTTAAATCCATTATCCACACAAGACGGTAACGTTATTAGTGGGGCTGGTGGTAATTTCTATAAATGTAAATGAATATTAGTTAGCCGCGATTAGCATCAAGCTAACGCTACTAGTATGTGCAGTCCCACTGCAGTCAGAGCCTGCTGGCTGCGGGAAGTGGATACTCATGTTTGCACAAGCCAGGAAATAGCCTGCTCCCCCTGTGTGTACGGTACCGTCAAACAATGTACCGTAAGCATAACAGACAGTAGGCTAACGTTAGGCATATTTCCGACTGTTAGATTCATTCATTATCAACACAAG
>NC_139629.1:382500-402017 GCF_964638095.1 Poromitra crassiceps | reverse complement strand
TGGAAGAGGTTTTACAGAGCAGAACATGGAACTGGGAGACATTCTACCAAGAAGTAGTATTTGGCAACCTGGCTACGATGGACCCTAAGAGTAGAGATGCTCTTGTGCTGCATGCTATTGACCTCAATATCAGCAAAATTGACAATCTGCTGCTAAGCTATCCGTGCATCCCCACACAGGGTGGACGGCTCCAGTACATCAAGAAGCTTGTGAATCCATCAGGGAAAGTGGCCTGTCTATTTGAAGAGCAAGAGGGACGCCTCCTTAGGGGAACCAAAAATGACTTTTGTTCCCCCAAAAGGATTCACCGTTTACTGGAACTTGGAATGCTGAATGACCATCTACCATTGGAAGACATCACAGAGAGAGCGGGCACAGTCACCAACATGTGGTGCACTGACAAAGAGAAAGCATATGAACATTTAAGATGCATCCTTGAACTTCTGAAGAGTCACCTAGATGATAAAGAATCACTCTGTTGGGAATCACTAAAGCAAACTGTATTTATTCCAGCATCTTCCCCAGGTATTAAAGACGTGGATGGAATGGTGAAACTTTGGAGGCCCACTGATGTATTTAGTGACAAATGTTGCCTTCTTGTGAACATGACGCATCCTGTGATGGATCATTCCAATCTGAAAATACACAATGCCGATCCAGTCCTACAAATCTTGGGAGTTTGTGAAAGCCCAAAGCCTGAGACAGTGCTCCAGCAGCTGCAAGAAGTGTGTAAGCAATCTCAGTCCTGCAACAACATGCTTCAAGAAACAGCCAATGAGTGCTATAGCTTTCTGAATCAATGGCTCTATAATTCAGGAGATTCCAAATTAATTTCAGAGAGGGCAAATTCATTCCCATTCATTCTTGTTGGTGACAGTTTTGTACACGTGAAGTCTGTGGCAGAAAATGAGGAATTTGAAGTGAAACCATATCTCCATGTACTTCCAGCTGCCTGCACTCGTTTCAAGAACCTCTGGGAATGTGTGGGTCTTGAGAAGAAATTCACCACCAATCAGTTTCTAACTGTCCTCAAGGAATTACATGCTCTCCATGGAAACAAGCCCCTTCCAAAGGCTGATCTTACAATTTGCCTCACAACTTTATCCAGAGGCTTGTATGAGACCGAAGAGAAAAACACAAGTGACTGTCTTATACCCAATGAACATGGGGTTTTACAACATGCAAGCAAGCTGTATTTCAATGACAGTCCATGGATGCCAGTCACTGAAGGGGTCACTTTATGCCATAAGAAAATTCCACGTGATATGGCTCTCTATTTTGGAATCAAGACAACCAGACATCAAACTCTGCAAAATCATTTAGTAGAGAACATCTCACCCTTTGCCTTTGGGTTTGAGCAACGAGAGCAACTGACTGTCCGAATTAAGAACATCATTTCAGCCTATCCCGCAAAGAAGGATATCCTTAAGGAGCTTATCCAAAATGCTGATGATGCAGAGGCAACAGAAATGCACTTTGTTTGGGACAAGCGACAGCACGGTACAGAAAAAACCTTTGGAGAGAAATGGAACCAACTGCAGGGTCCGGCACTATGTGTGTACAACAACAAGGTGTTTTCTGATGCAGATCTGAGAGGCATTCAACAGCTGGGAGAAGGTGGAAAGCACAACTCTCCAGGGAAAACGGGAAAATATGGAGTTGGATTCAACTCTGTTTACCATCTGACTGACTGCCCTTCAATCCTGACTGGAGATAAAATACTCTGCATTTCAGACCCCAATCAGAAGTACATTGAAAGTTATTTGGACAAACCACCAGCTGGCCAAGGCTATAACTTAGCTGAAAAGTTTAAGGAAATGTACAATGATGTCTACAAATCATTTCTGCCAGAAGAATTTCCTCTTAAAGAGGGTACCATGTTCAGGTTACCTCTAAGGATGGGTAGCATGGCAGAGGACTCCCAAATATCAAACCAGGAAGTCACTGACCGTGACATGAAAGAACTCCACTCAGCCCTGCTTGAAGACCCTGAAGGATTGATTCTATTCCTGAAAAACATCAGCAAAATAGAATTCCATGAAATTGATGCACACTCAAGGAAACTCAAAACAATCTTTATGGTTGAAAAAAGTCTCCCGAAGACAAGCAGTGATAAGAAAGTTGCTTTTGGACAGCATCTACAAAATGCACTTCAGTCTATCAAACCAATAACACCAGAAAAGGCAATTTACAACATCAAGATTTCAACATCTGACAAAAGACAAAGTGAATGGATCATGGCAGAACAGTTTGGCTCATTCAAGAACAGTGGTGGAAGACAAAATAACCCATCAGACAAGCTCCCCCAAGCAGCACTAGCTGCGCGCATGAGCTGTAAGTCACACAGAGAGGAGGATTTCAAAGGAGGAGTCTTTTGCTCACTTCCTTTACCAGGGGGATCTGGACTTCCAATACATGTTAATGGAAACTTTGAGGTAGATTCCTCCAGGAGAAGCCTTTGGAAAGAAGATGGCTCAAGTTTGAAAGGTAATTGGAATGAATCTTTGAAACAGAACATCATAGCTCCACTCTATGCAGACCTCCTTCATTACATCTGCTGTAATGTTGGGGGGGGAGTTCCTTCCTTGCTCCATAGCTCCTACTTGTGCTTTTTCCCTATTGTATCCAAATATATTACTCAGGATTGGCATGAAATGGTACATGAGATGTACAGATCAATACATGACAGAGCCCTTGATGTGATTCCAGTGTTGAAGAGCTCAACGCGGATAATTAGACATCAGTCAATTAAGCAGTGGTCCTTTGACTGGTGTAATGTCAGAGGGACAGAATCAATGAATGCACCTCACTTATTGACAGACTTAATGTGTGAAGAAATCAAGTCAATTTTGGAAGAGCTTGGAATGAGATTAGTTCCCTTTTCTGGAAAAATGTCAAAAATCTGGATTAGTTTCAAATCTGCTGGAATTAAAGTGAAATATGTCAGTCCTTCAACTGTGCGAAATTTCCTGAGAAAAACACTCAATGACTCAACCCAAACTGACATGGATTTACCATTACCTATATCCGCCACTCTGATTAGAGGCAAAACGAGATGTTCAAAGCTCTTGACTTTCTGCTTGGAAGATGTCAACAAGGACAATTTGAGTTCAATCAACGGGCTTCCACTTCTTCTCACAAAAGATCAAGTTTTGAGAGTGTTTAATTCAAATGATCCCAAGCTGATGTCAAGATATGATCGTCTGTTCTCTGGCTATGAAGAGGATTTTGCAGATTATCTGACGAACATGGAGCACATGAGTGTTCTAGAACATGGCAAGTTTGTCACCAATTTGACAATTCCCAATGCAGTGAAGTATTTGAAACCATTACTTCAACATCTTCTACAAGACTGTGAAGTTGATCAACACAGTAGTCTTCATGTCCCAAATGAGACAATACAGAAGTGGCTGAAAGAACTTTGGAAGTTTTTCACAAGTCAAGTCAAACCAGCGATGTCCCCCAGTACAGGTGATAACCAAAGTATTACATTAAGTACTGTGAAGCAGCTCTTCCATGACTGTTGTATCTTACCTGTCGTGTGCCCAAGATCAAACAACAAGCGCTTTCTCCAACATATGAAGGACATGCCAAGTGTGATCCACTTCAGCTCAGAGGAGGATATGTCAAGGATTCTCTTTAAACTTGGTTGTATGATGCTTGACATTTCATTCTTCATTGAAGTCGACCCACGTGTACATTCACTTTTAAAACCTGAACTTATGAATACACAAGATAAAACCTCTGTGTTGGACCAAGTCTACAAAACGAATCCCTCAGAGTTTTGCCAACTTTCAAATGCTGAGATGAACAAACTTCAATGCTTTCTACAGTCTGGAGTGTCCACATCCAAAGACAGACAAGAGTATCAGAGAAAGCTCAAATCCTTACCATTGTTTGAAACAATACAAGGTAAGCGAGTGAGGATTGATGGTGGCAAAGATGTATTTATCGTCAACATGAGCACAAATGCAGTGACAAGCTTTCCAGATTTGTTCACACTGAATGACAGCAACAACATTTTTCTCAGTCACAGTCTAGAGAACAAGAGTCTGGCAGAAAACCTGAACATCAAAATGTTAACTGATTTGGACTATTTCCTCAGATTCATTCTGCCTGTCCTACACAAACTCACAGAGGGACAGATTCTACACTGCATCAAAATGTTGCTGTCATTACAACCTTACCACAATTATCAACAGCACAAGGACAAAATCATCTCCTCAATGAAGGCTGTGAAATTGATTCGCAGTGAACAAGGGAGGTTAGAGATGGCATCATACTACTTCGACAAGAACGTAGAATTATACAAGCTAATGTTACCACAAGAAAGATTTGTCCCTCAGAGATTTTGGGATGAGTTTGGGGTAAAAAGACAGGTAGAAGACTTGCTCAAAGAACTTGGAATGAAGCATGATGTGTCAAAGGAGGAGGTAATAGATTTTGCCTACCAATTACAGTTGGAGGCTCAAGGAAAATATGGCCTTAAAGAATTGAAACAGAAATCATCCAAACTGTTGAGAAAAGCTCTGGCAATGGAGAATGATGACAAAAAGAAAGGGCAAAAGTTGATGCAGAGTATAGCTGACATCAAGTTCATTTTCCCTGTGGAGATTCGAAAAGAATTGTCCGACTATCGCCATCCATTGGCCAATGAGAGGACTGCAGTTACAATCAGAGGATCTTTGATTGAAAGTGATCCGAAGCATCAAGACCTGATTTGGACCTCAATGCCAATAATAGCGTTACCTAGTGGATTCCTCAGGCTGGAGATAATGAAAAATGCAGGAGCTCTTGAACAACCACCTCCACATTGTGTAACCAGAAACATGAGCAATATCTGTCAATTACCTTGTGAAACGGATGAGTTAGTCAAAACCCGTGCTCAGGTGTTTCGGCGTTCTTATGCCTACCTACAAACAACCAACCTTGAAAGCCATCCATTCATCAACCTCCCTGTTGTGTTGGTTGAAAAAGACAAAACACTTGTGAAGGCTGATGAGACATCTCTTGTACTCCAAGATCACCTGAAATTCAGACCCTATTTGTACAAAATCCCTCCAGAGGATGTCAAATATGAAGAGTTCTTCAAGAATATTGGTGTTCCAGAGAGGCCTACTGCAGTGCAGTATTGTAATGTTCTTGCAGCAATTCATGCTGATTCCTGTGATAAACAAACACTGAACCCAAACCAACAGACAACTGTCAAGTGTGCTGTTGAGCAGTTATTTCAATTAATCAAAACTCAGCGCAAGCAGTCACCTATTGAACTTGGAAAGACTTTGTACCTTCCTTCATCAGATGGTAGATTATACCCTTCAAACACACTCTATTTCAATGACACAGTGTTCGAGGCACAAAGGTTAGAGAGAGCGTTACAGGATAAAGTCAGACTACTTGAGAAACTCAGTGCATGTCATTTGGGAAGTGACATTTATGAGCATCATCGACTGCTGCAATTGCTGCCTGAGAATATTCAGCCCAAAATGCTGTCTCAGTCGACTGCAGAGAAGTTGGTGGAATCACGCATTCGGCGTTGTGACTATGGAACTGACTGTGAGTTTAGTGGATGGTTTGACAAACATCTCTCCTCAAGAGCCTTTAGGCACGGGCTTATCTGTCTTATCAGAGACCAGTCAGAGGGCAAAGTAACACAAGAAGATGCAGCTGACATGTGCCAGGAGACGTTTGGAAATATTCAGATTGTCTGCTGCAAGAACCTTGAAACAGAGCTTTGGCTTGATCAACAGCCACTTCACAATACTGCTGCTGAAACGGATGTCCATGTCAAACAGGAGCAACAAGGATGTCTCTTTTATTTAAAACACAATGATGACATGACGGTGAAAGTGATCAACGAAGTCACCATGACTCTGACAGAAGTGCTGAATGTCCTTTTAGGTAACAGAATTGCATCACATCACTTTGGAGTCCTTGGACTGCTTCTCATGTGTGACAGCGTAGAAGCAGTTAGAAAAATACTGGCGAAGAAAAAAATCCGTGACAGTGCTGAAACTGAGAATTACGCTATCAATCCACCAGTCCCTGGGACACCTATCCCAGAGGAATGGCATGACTCCCTAGATATGAACGTCCTCAATAACTTTGAAGAAGGGGAATATGTCGGCTATTGGACTAATGAGGAGTACATTTATGCAGTTATTGTTGAACAGCTGCCTGGGCCGTCTGGACTATATTTATGCAGATACAAAATACAAATTGGGCAAGTTGAACCAATAGAAGTCAGTTGTCTTGACCTCTATCAGTTTAAACCAGAAAAGAAGGTCAAGCAGGAAAAGAGGACTTCCACCTGCATGGAGCTGGAACCACTAGTGGGTGCTGTGCCACATACTTCAAAAAAATCGACAAGTTCCTCATCTACTGGTACAAGACCCCCACCAGCATCTCTTGAAGAAGCCAAAAGGGAAATTGACAAATGTTTGGCAGACATCTGGACTCTTCCTGAGGAGGAGAGGCAAAAGGCCATAAAGCGACTGTACCTTAGATGGCACCCAGACAAAAACCCAGACTGCCAACAGCTTGCCACTGAGGCTTTCAAGTACTTGAAGAATCTAATCGATGACCCTATGAAAGGCAAAACGGACAACTCTTTTAATCCGAGGGGAAACACAAATTTCAGACACTACTACGAAGAGTGGAATCAGGAGGCCAATCGCCACAGACGTGGTCGAGAGGGATTCTATAGTGGCTCCCGTTCCTATGGTTCTAACTTTAACTGTGGTTATAACTTTTGGACACATCATGGAAATGTCCCAAGGCCAGACAGAGAGGAGGCCCAGCGCTGGTGTAGACAGGCTCGCTGCGATCTCACTGCAGCTTCCAATGACACCAGTAGGGGGAGCACAGAATGGTGTCTGTTCAAGGTTCATCAAGCAGTGGAAAAGTCTCTCATAGCTGCAGAGTACAAAAGAAATGGACGACACCCCAACGACTGCTCCATCTCACTCCTTGCTGCACAAGTTGGCAGGTATAACCCGCAATTGAGCATTTTGCTTAAACTTGTGGATAATCTGAAGTCCCTGGGAGTTGATGCCAAAAAGACTCAGTATCCCAACTGTCACCCACGTCCCCACATTCCCAATGGACAGTTCATGTCAGAGAACGAAATGCGAGCACTGGATATGGCATCTGAGCTTCTCAGCAAAGTAGAGGCATATGTCAATTAAAGATAAAAAAAAAAGCAAATGGACAATTAGCGTTGGATGAGTCAACGTAAGATTTGTGTCCTGTTAAAATTGGTAGCGATATTGTGATATGAAACAATTTGTCTTAAATAAAACAACCCAGTCAAGTAAAAGGACCAACATCCGTCTATGACTTTGTTATGAAAATGCTAATTATATGAAAGTATTCCATGCAACTCAGTTATTTCAGTTTTTATTATTTATATCTTATTGGAATTTTCCCCTTGTTTATTTGCATTTTATTGGAATTTTCACTTGCTTATGCCTTACATTTGATTAGAATTGTCACTTCTATACTTTATATTTTATTGGAATTTCCACCTTTATTCCTTATATTTCATTGTACTTTTCACCTTTTGTTATTTGGAAGGGATTTTCATCTTAGTTATGTTTCATTGGAATTCTCATTTTTTTATGGTTTATATTTTATTGAGATTTTCCATAATTTAAACTTTTTTTATTTAAACTTATTTTGTTATTTGAGATGAAAATAATGGGCTAATAAGGACCAAAATCAGTCTATGACTTTGTTATTAAAATGCTAATTATATGAAAGTATTCCATGCAACTCATTTATTTGTTTTTATGATTTAGATCTTATTGGAACTTTCAAAAAATTTAATTTGCATTTTATTGGAATTTTCACTTTCTTATGCCTTACATTTGATTCGAATTGTCACTTCTATATGCTTTATATTTTGTTGTAATTTTCATCTTTATTTGTTATATTTTATTGGAATTTTTACCTTTATTCATTATTTCATTGGACTTTTATTTGTTATTTGGGGGGGATTTTCATCTTATGTTTCATTGGAATTTTCATTTTTTATGGTTTATATTTTATTGAGATTTTCCATTTCAACATTTTTTATTGAAACTTATTTTGTTATTTGAGATTAAAGTAATGGGATAATAAGGACCAACATCAGTCTATGACTTTGTTATGAAAAGGCTAATTATATGAAAGTATTCCATGCAACTCATTTATTTCAGTTTTTATTATTTATATCTTATTTGAATTTTCAACTTGTTTATTTGCATTTTATTGGAATTTTCAATTTCTTATGCCTTACATTTTATTAGAATTGTCACTTCTATGCTTTATATTTAGTTGTAATTTTCACCTTTATTTGTTATATTTTATTGGAATTTTCACCTTTATTCATTATATTTCATTGGACTTTTCACCTTTTATTTGTTATTTGGGGGGATTTTCATTTTATTAGTTATGTTTCATTGGAATTTTCATTTTTTTAGGGTTTATATTTTATTGAGATTTTCCATCATTTAAACTTTTTTTATTGAAACTTATTTTGTTGAGATGAAAGTAATGGGCTAATAAAAAAAGAATGTGCTTATTTTCACAACAGTGACATCAATCATATTGGCTTTTTCCTGTTGTATAGTGATGCCACCACAGTACAGTAAGAGGTGAGGGTGGGCGGGGTCAAAAAGGGATTACTATAGTGAGTTGCACCTTGGAAAATATGACGTGCTCCGTCGCTCTCCTTTTGCAGTAATGCATTTGCAAGACTTTGGTATTTGAGTAACCTCTTAGCTGTGTAAAGAATACTGAGAATGAGCCCATGAGTGATGTGTGTTGTGTATGATGCTTATGCTTCATGAAGAAATGTCATGCTCACTCATACTGTAAGTGTAGGCTACACTGATAACAAACAACAATACAGTATCACATGAAGGATGTTTAAGACGATACAATGAGAAGGATGTTTAAGACAATACAATGAAACCATTATTACCGCACTGTATGTCTTATTGTAATAGGTGATTCCACTTTAACCATGTTATGATTTGTGTGTTGAACATTGAAATACATGTCTGCTGTAACTTTTACACTGCAAAACAAATTCCCATAAAGTTTTCTCAACTAAGCACGTCATTCTGTGTTTGACCATTTGTAGCCCTATGGTAACAAACAGCCTGTTGTCATGTTATCATCTTGAACACCTCAATTCAGCATGATTACTCAATGTACACGCCTAACCTACTGTATGCCCTTCTTACTGCACAGGACACCTGACAGTTAAGAGTTCCTAACCTATGCCCTTCTTACTGCACAGGACACCTGACAGTTAAGAGTTCCCAGTGAAGACAAACATTTCAAGTTAAAAGCACTATTTTTTTATTCATTAAGAAATCAGGTTATGAAAATAATGACAACTAACCATATATCAGACAAATGTATTTTTCCATATGTTAACAACAAAAGTATGCTCTGTAGGATGTGACATCTCAACAGTCACCAGAACAGAACAGTCCTCTCCTTGTGTTGGGAGTGTGCTTCGTCTCATCCTGGAAGTGGCCCATCCCCAGTGTTTATACAATTAAAAAAGTATCTCTTCCCATTGTCTACTTAGATGAGAAACCATTTCAAATGTTTGTGAGGGAGCGGTTCACATATTTACCAGATTAGTCTTTGTGTTACACTTTCTGCTGAACCAGCCACAAGTATCCTCCATCTATTAATAACTTACACAAAACCTGTACATACTTACAGCAGGCTTGCTGCCTGTTTCCAAAATGGTGTGCACATAGGAGGAAATAAAGCAATTTACTACAAGTAGATTTGTACATATTCAATGTGGTATGATGGGGGTGTTAAATATATGATGGGGGTGTTAAGGTGTTACAAGCATATTAAATACTTGCCTCAGACAGCACATGCAACTCGAGACATTTTCAAACATTCAACCTTATTGGCACTCAAAACTAACTGGCATTCTGCATCAAGCCTATCAGCTTCTAGTCCTGTCTGTTGCTATAAAAGACGTAACATTCTAGACAATTGGCCGTCGGAACAAACATTATTTAAAAAAATAATTATGGGGTAGAAATGTGTGTTTGTAATGGCTGATGTTAAGATCAAGTATATTCATCTTAGCCAAAAAGACTTTGGGTGCAATCAGAGAGAAGGACTTCTCATCCCTAACCTCCTTCTGCCTGCCTATCAAACAGCTGATGAACTTCACAGAAACAGGAGCATCTGTAAAACACTTAAGGCTTAATTCAAAAACATTTGGCAAGTTGCTATTGATAAGCAACCATTATACTCATCTCACGAGTTCGAATGATCAACACTTCATGTCTGCAGTCATTCAAAGCAATGTGTTTCGCTCATATTGCATTTTGTTCAGATGAAACATCTACTGTAGCTATATTACTGTACATTTTCCATAATTAGAAAATAACAAGAAAGAGTGAAACTACGTTTAAAAGGCTTTTGTAACTGACACTAAAGTACTACTGCTGGATTGAGCTGCTGCAACAAATAATACCAACTGCCCCTCCCTCAACACTAATGCTGCCACAGAACTAACAGAGTGTCCTGATGTCTGAACTGAGCTGGAACAATCAGCTGTTTCCTTAAGGCTTATAGATCAGCTGTAGAGCTGTATAGATCAGCTGTAGAGCTGTTTCCTTAAGGCTTATAGATCAGCTGTAGATCTATAGATCTGTAGATCTGTAGATCTACAGATCTATAGATCTACAGATCTATACAGATCTACAGATCTACAGATCTACAGATCTATACAGATCTACAGATCTACAGATCTACAGATCTATACAGATCTACAGATCTACAGATCTATAGATCTGTAGAGCTGTATAGATCTGTAGAGCTGTATAGATCTGTAGAGCTGTATACAGTAGATCAGCTGTAGAGCTGTTTCCTTAAGGCTTATAGATCGAATGAAACCACTTGTGCAAAAAGCATGTTCCTCTCTCCCGCAGATTAAGACACCATGTTAGCTCCATTTTGTGACATTAAGAACAGTGTACTTCTCTTCACAGCACAGAGGACTATGTTATGAGCCAGGGTGTGGGTACTGGCCTCACTGGTGTTCTGTGGCACGAGTGTATGGCAAACACAACTGACATTCATCATTTTAGAGCTTTACTAAGGAAGTCATATATTTTAATGGCACAGTGTAGTATCGTACTACAACCATCTGCTTGAGGTTATCAGGCATCCCAGCTTCAAAGAGTCATAGAATCTGCCATAGTTACAAAACCCACCACTGAAAGCAGATCCCGTTTTGGATTGTTGATATTTGCTCAGGCAAAGAATCATGGGGAGAAAGAGACATGATGAGTCGATGCTCTGTGACAGAGAGACATGGTGAGTCGATGCTCTGTGACAGAGAGACATGGTGAGTCGATGCTCTGTGACAGAGAGACATGGTGAGTCGATGCTCTGTGACAGAGAGACATGGTGAGTCGATGCTCTGTGACAGAGAGACATTGTGAGTCCATGCTCTGTGACAGAGAGACATTGTGAGTCGATTCTCTGTGACAGAGACATTGTGAGTCCATGCTCTGTGACAGAGAGACATGATGAGTCGATGCTCTGTGACAGAGACATTGTGAGTCGATGCTCTGTGACAGAGACATTGTGAGTCGATGCTCTGTGACAGAGAGACATGATGAGTCGATGCTCTGTGACAGAGAGACATGGTGAGTCGATGCTCTGTGACAGAGAGACATGATGAGTCGATGCTCTGTGACAGAGAGAAATGGTGAGTCGATGCTCTGTGACAGAGAGACATGGTGAGTCGATGCTCTGTGACAGAGAGACATGATGAGTCGATGCTCTGTGACAGAGAGACATGATGAGTCGATGCTCTGTGACAGAGAGACATGGTGAGTCGATGCTCTGTGACAGAGAGACATGATGAGTCGATGCTCTGTGACAGAGAGACATGGTGAGTCGATGCTCTGTGACAGAGAGACATGGTGAGTCGATGCTCTGTGACAGAGAGACATGGTGAGTCGATGCTCTGTGACAGAGAGACATGGTGAGTCGATGCTCTGTGACAGAGTGACATGATGAGTCGATGCTCTGTGACAGAGAGACATGGTGAGTCGATGCTCTGTGACAGTTTTCCCCCCCTCTTGCAACATCTCTCCATTTCGCTGTCAAATCCAGCACCGATTTTTAGTTCACCTCAGTGGCCCCAAAGATGAGACCAGCCTGCCCGAACCGACACCGGGCCCTCGACTCCTCGGTTCACACATTACAAGCCCATATAGTTTGTGTGTCATTGTGGTGCCGTCATACGATTCGCCCCGCGGAGCAGCAGAGCCCCTCACATGTTGTAGGCCACGTAGATGGGGTCCAGCTGGTCGGCCAGGAAGCCGTCTCGCAGGTGCATGCGCTGCTTCTCGCCCCGGGAGTTGATGGGGATGACGCCGGGGTCCACCACCACCACCACGCCCACGATCAGGTAGTGCTCTTCCAGGACCACGTTGGTCACCAAGGCCACCAGGTCCAACGCCTCCTGCTCCGAGCCCTCCAGCTCCACCACCACCACCAGCAGGTTGGTCCAGGTGAACACCGCACTGCAGGGTCGAGAAGAGAGGACGGTGGGATACATGAGATTGAGAAGAAAGAAAGAATAAGTAGAAAGAAATTTGGTAACACTTTGTTTGGATAGTCTGCCTACAGAGAGTCTACAGAGTGTTGGTAACATTTCAACAGCAGTTGACATTCAACTGTTAGATGTTCAACAGATTATCTATAGAGTCTATGGGTGTATTCACACATATCTCGTTTGGAGCAGTTGTTCCGAAACAGAGAGCGTTTTCCCCCTTGGTGCGGTTCGTTTGGGGGAGTGTAAACACAGCAATCGCACTCAGATGCGGGACAAAATAAGCGGACCGAGATCGCCAAGAAAGGGTGGTCTCGGTCCGATTCCAAACGAACTCTGGTGCGGTTCGTTTGTGGTGAGAACGAGATCCGACCTCGATCCTCGATCCGACACAAAGCAGGAAACACTGCGCATTTTTGGATAAAACAGCTGCCGTAGTCAGCTGCGCTGTGCGTAATGGCCTGAAGAACGAGCATTTCTATCGTTTAAAAACAACATCTTCATTCTTCAGATCCTTGCGACTTGTGAAACTAGCGTTTGCTTGGATAAACTTTGGGGGATTTTTGCATCATCACATAAGCAGTTTGAGCTTGATCATCTTACCTCTGGTCTCCATTAAATAACAAGTCGTGGTAATCCGAGCTAGCCTTCTTTGTGATAAGATTGTCTGGTTCAATCAGACAATCAGACTGTCTTCCTCGAAATGTCCGTAGGCTATTATTAAATTATTTATTAATATTTTATTCCTGACAGGACAGGTGTTCATATGCGCAATCCTCCGTGATAGTCTCCGTGATAGTAACGTTGTGAGGGTCTTTGATCTTCTATCTCCAAATTCCTGATAGATAGCCTAAATAAATAAATAAATAACTTTCTCCCTCTCTCTCTCTCTCCTGATCCCTCCCTCTTTCTTTCTCTCTCTCCTCGCACGGCGCGTCGGCGCACGCCCGACGTAGCCTACAATGTAGGTCTAACAAAACGCATTATTATAATCATATAAAATCTCTGGGAATTATGTTTTCCATCCCGGGACTCAAGAGCCTATTAGCCTACCAGAGTGTCTCCTGGCCAATCCAGGAGGCTTGACAATACTATTTGAACCGTTTGATTTGTGGCTGTTTGAACACAAACGATCCAAGGCACAAATGCAACAATTGTATCAATTAAGCCCCTGAATCAGAACAAAGCAAACAACCCGGAGGTGTGAATACACCCTATGTGACCATTCATAAACATACCTACATATTACACTAGGTGCAGGTGTGTGTTACGGGAAGCAAATACAATCTGTTTGTTGAATCTCAACTAATAAGCTGTTAAAACAACATCTACAAACAAAGTGAAACAGTTGAATTCTTGAATGTCAACTAATAAGCTGTTGAAATGTTACAAATATTGTGTAGAGTCTCTGTAGGCAGACTATTCAAATAAAGTGTTACCAGAAATTCTAAGTAGGATTTACGAGTTCTGATTTGAACTGTATTTGATTTGATAGGGGACGATGCAATTGAACACAGTTCCAATACAGAGCATGAGACTGATGTACTGCACAGAGTTGATAGCTATTGCTAATTTAAAACTCTTTTACAGGTGTAATTAAAACGTATTTTACAGTGTCATTAAAATCTATTTTTGACTACATTCAGACCGAGTGAGCAGTAAACAGAGTTTGGAGGTAGGTTTCTTACCATTCAGCTATGCTCTTGTGAGAGCGGATGACAGAGGTCTCAATGTCGATGGGGTGATACCTCATTCCCCTCAGCTCCAGAGTCTCATCAAGAGAACCCACCACATAGAGGGCGTCATGGCGCTCTGCAACACACACACACGCGCGCACACACACATACACGCACACACGCACACACACACACACACACACACGCACAGCACACACACACACACACACACACACACACACACACACACACACACACACACACACACACACACATTTGTGGATTTATGCTAGATTCAAGAAGCCAAGTCTGACATGGCTTATTGGAGGTGTTGTGGGAGAGGGAAGGTGGATGTAGATGTATTCAGTTTTCTGGTGGAAAATGCAAAGTTATGACTCCATTCTACACCACCAGCTATGCAATGACAGTAGGTTAGTGGGACTGATGAAGTTCCTCACCTCCACTGGCATCAGTGAGCTCAGTGCGACGCAGGAAGCCCAGGTAGCCCGTCCTCGCCCACACAGTCTGCGTGTCGCCGAAGCTCAGCTTGGTGTTGAAGTGGTCGGCATGCAGCGCCTCCTCCCCGTAAACAGTGTAGTAGCCTGTGGCGTTATGAGGACTGCTCACCCACACCTGTTACACACACACACACACACACACACACACACACAATACACACAGAGAGCAGACCATCACACACCTGTCCTGTTACACACACACAATACACACAGAGGGCAGACCATCACACACCTGTTACACACACACACAATACACACAGAGAGGGCGGCTGTAGCTCAGGAGGTAGAGCGGGTCGTCACTAATCGCTTTGGATGAAAGAGGTCGGTGGTTCGATTCCCGGCTCCTCCAGTCTGCATGTCCAAGTGTCCTTGGGCAAGATACTGAACCCCAAATTGCTCCTGATGGTGTGCCAGCACCCTGCGTGGCAGCTTGCCACCATCGGTGTGTGAATGGGTGAATGTACCTACTGATTGTAAAGCGCTTTGGATAAAAGCGCTATATAAATGCAGGCCATTTACCATTTAGAGAGCAGACCTACACACACAATACACACAGAGGGCAGACCATCACACACCTGTTACACACACACACAATACACACAGAGGGCAGACACAGTCAGCCAGGGCTTTCAGTTTGTGCAGTTTGTTAATTTTGGTTCAAAGTGCTTCACAATCAAACGATAACAGACAAAGGCCAGGTCAGTAAAACAGAAAGTTCATTGCGGTAAAAGTAATAAAATGGAAGTAGATAACAATAAAATAATGATAATAAAAAATATAAACAGATGGCTGTGCTTCTCATCCAAGAAAAAAACATAAGAATTAATGTATGGACTCTGTCTGGATTATTGATGGAAATAAAAATGTAAAGAAAAATCTATTTATACACGATTATTGATAAAATCACAACATATATGAGCTGTCTGTGGTGTACTTGCATTTGGTTCTAACCCACTACAGAAAACTTTCAACCGATGTTTCAGATAAATAATTAATCCTTCCTGTGGGTCACAGCTAGCTCAAACAGGCTGCTCTGCTCACTCACCTCTCCTAGATGGGAGTCTCCCAACGGACCTTTGGTCTCTGTGTTGGCAATGATCACTTTCACTCCTGGAAGGATCTAGAAGGGCAGGAAGTCAGATCTCAAATGACCACGAGTGTTTGGAAAAGGTGCACGTAGTCAACGATAATAATACAGGTGAAAGGTGTGTGTTTGCATTAGGGATGTCAATTTTCGGTTAATTTCACTTTCGATTAACCGACGCTAATAATCGATTAACCTATCGGTTAATTCATAATCTTTTAATATTAATTTTTTTTTTTGTCTATTTACTCAATGAGCTCATGCCCAAACAAGGCGTGTCTATTTAGATGCTGAAATGTTAATGCTTTTTGTGTTAGAATTTCTAACACAAAAAGCATTAACAAGCATTAACAAAAAGCATCAACATTTCAACACAAATTCTTTTTGTGTTAGAATTTCTAACACAAAAAGCATTAACATTTCAGCATCTAAATAGACACGCCTTGTTTGGGCATGAGCTCATTGAGTAAATAGACAAAAAAATAAAATAAAAAAATAAATAATAATAATAATATTAACTGATAGACCGACAGCAATAACCGAACAATGACAGCGGCGGTTAAACGATTAACGGTTAACCGTTGACATCCCTAGTTTGCATGGCGTCATACCTTCCCAGACTCCATCAGAGGTAAGCTGTGTGGTGAACCTCTCTCTACTAGACGAACCCTGCAGTGTACACACACACACACACACACACACACACACACACACACACATACACACACACACACACACACACACACACACACACACACACGTTATATAAAATAAAAACAAAATGGTAAATCACAATCACTGCAAAAATCTAAAGCTCAAGATTTGAAAAATAATATCTGCATACAAGCCATAATATATAAAATTATATATGCATACAAGCCAGGTTTATAAGGAAATGTGAGGGGGGGGTGAACAAACTAACAGCAACAACAATAATTGTATAAAGACAGCCGTTGGTTGTGGTCAGAATGAGTTGCTGGATTGGCGCCCCCTACTGTACCTGTCATGCCGTAGCGCTCTCATGTCCACGTAGACAGTGGTAGGGTCCGGTCCCGCTGTGCCCTGGAGGAAGACATAATGACACTGAATACTGTCTCTGGCCTGGGAGGAGGGGAGGTGGAAGCTGCTTATGGTACAGCTGCTGACAAAGCAGGGGGCAGCCAGCAGGGGGCAGCCAGAAGCCAACCAGCCAGGCTATCAATGTCAGGGGATTGGCCAAGACTGAAGCACGTCAGCACACAAACTGTCAGTAACTGCAGCAAACATTGATGCAGCAAACTGTCACTAACTGCAGCAAACTGTCACTAACTGCAGCACGGTTTCTTTCATTTTGCCTGAAATCTCCAGTCTGTGCATTTTCAGTGCCAGTTACAAACTGTAATAGAAGCCTAGAAGAAATTATGAGTGAGAAAAAGTGTATCTTCTGCAACAACAGGGCACACAAATGTCAGAACTGATGTCTATAACTCTGCCATGATGTCTATAACTCTGCCATGCAGTTCAACTCTAATTGTACCATTTCTCAAGCACTGTTCTATTGATTCCTGCTACTTTTCGATCGTCATATTTCTGCTACAAAACTAATCACAACAAATGATGTTTTCCATCTTTCCACTGTCTGCCGGTGTAAAGCCACAGCACAAGCTAGCTAATGTTGTTCCTGTGTGGTTTTGGGACAGGTCACAGGTCATTGAGTGTGAGCGCGCGCACGTCGAGCCAAGCAGAACTTTCAGCATCAAAGCATTTTTGGAAAACATCAACAAGAGTGAATCCAGAGAGAACATCTTTGCAGAGTATCATCATGGCTTCCTGTCGGGGATATTATGGTAAACTAATATTATATTATATTATATTATGGTAAAACTAACAGTTTGATGAAAACGACGTGTTAAAAAACACTCGTAACTGTAACTGGGGAAAAATTGGCAAAACCTTGTCACTTGTAAAACCAACTTGTAAAAAAATATATTTTTTATGTGTAGGTTTTTTTGGTAGGCTGAAACAAAATTACAAAACATTATATATATATTTATACATATCTATATCTATATCTATATCTATATATATATCTATATATATATATATCTATATCTATATATCTATATCTATCTATATATCTATATATATAAGGAAGGGATTCACTCCAAAACGGGATTCACTCCAAAACTCATAACTTAAAACTTAAACAGGACTTTTCATCATCAATATATGTATATATATATATATATATATATATATATATATATATATATATATATGTATATATAAACAGAACATTCAAAATGATGTAAAAAAAGTATTGATGAAAAACCCTGTTATGTTAAGTTATGAGTCATGTGGGGATTTTTTTCTTATAAAATACTCCCCCCCCCTTTTTTTGTTTACATTTTGAAGGTAAAATTCTGTTTTTGACAGACTGACAAAAACATTTCAGATGGTGATTATACTCTATTTCCAATAGTGCATAAACGTTTTGGAGTGAATCCCTTCCTTCACCAAATCATCAACAAGGTTTGCAATGGGGGACTACTGGGGACTACAGATGGAAACTAGCCTTGTGCTAAATCTGGCATTTTTTACACTTGTATCATTTTACATGTTTCAACGTGTTCATTAATTATGCTTTGTCCCTCCCAAATAAACGAATAAAGTAAAGTACAAAGACACTGTCAATTAGAACGGTCCCCAAAACCACTTGATCATGGCACAGCCCAGGCTGCCAGCTAATGATGTCAAGTTCTGTATCACATTCAACCTCATGAGAAAGCTACGCTGCCCTGGACCAGGGGGACATCTAGAAGAGGAGACAGATGCTAGGTGGAGCTGAGGAGGAGACAGAGGCTAGCTGAGGAGGAGACAGAGGCTAGGTGGAGCTGAGGAGGAGACAGAGGCTAGGTGGAGCTGAAGAGGAGACAGAGGCTAGGTGGAGCTGAAGGGGAGACAGAGGCTAGGTGAAGAGGAGACAGAGGCTAGCTGAAGAGGAGACAGAGGCTAGGTGAAGAGGAGACAGAGGCTAGGTGAAGAGGAGACAGAGGCTAGCTGAAGAGGAGACAGAGGCTAGGTGAAGAGGAGACAGAGGCTAGGTGGAGCTGAAGAGGAGACAGAGGCTAGGTGGAGCTGAAGATGAGACAGAGGCTAGGTGGAGTTGAAGAGGAGACAGAGGCTAGGTGGAGCTGAAGATGAGACAGAGGCTAGGTGAAGAGGAGACAGAGGCTAGGTGGAGCTGAAGATGAGACAGAGGCTAGCTGAAGAGGAGACAGAGGCTAGGTGAAGAGGAGACAGAGGCTAGGTGGAGCTGAAGAGGAGACAGAGGCTAGGTGAAGAGGAGACAGAGGCTAGGTGGAGCTGAAGAGGAGACAGAGGCTAGGTGAAGAGGAGACAGAGGCTAGCTGAAGAGGAGACAGAGGCTAGCTGAAGAGGAGACAGAGGCTAGCTGAAGAGGAGACAGAGGCTAGCTGAAGAGGAGACAGAGGCTAGGTGAAGAGGAGACAGAGGCTAGGTGGAGCTGAAGATGAGACAGAGGCTAGCTGTAGAGGAGACAGAGGCTAGCTGAAGAGGAGACAGAGGCTAGGTGGAGCTGAAGATGAGACAGAGGCTAGCTGAAGAGGAGACAGAGGCTAGCTGAAGAGGAGACAGAGGCTAGG
>NC_139629.1:357500-380000 GCF_964638095.1 Poromitra crassiceps | reverse complement strand
AAGGTTTCAGCCCGATCGCACGTAAAACGGCATAGCTGTGGCTGAACACAGAACTTGAAACAGACATCGCCCACATACTCAATTTGATAGATAGATAGATAGATAGATAGACAGACAGACAGACAGAAGGACAGACAGATAGATAGATAGATAGATACTGTAGATAGATAGAGTGAGCTCACTGAGCAACATCATTTGTAGAAAACCATTTCCTCTAGTGCTATACACACTGACTCTATACACACTCTATACACACTCTATACTAGGGATGCACGATATATCGGCAATCATATCGGTATCGGCCGATGTTGGTCATTTTTTAACATATCGGTCATATCGGTATCGGTCAGATGTTGCAATGTTAATATCGGTTATCATTATCAGCCAAATTCTTCACATTGATATGAAATAATGCAGTAAATCTATGATTTATGGGCTTTTCCAAAGGCTTTGCAAATAAAGAAATGCATAACTTTTTCAAATTCAGTGTTAACATGTGTTTTTCAGTATGTACAAAATGTGACGATCATAAAAATGTGGTTTTATACAGATCATATCGACATCGGTAAATATCGGTCATCGGCCATAACAGCAATGTTAATATCGGTTATCGGCATCGGCCAAAATTTTCATATCGGTGCATCCCTACTCTATACACACTGTTATGAACACACAGACACAGAAGAGTCAAGTGTTTCACCCCTGACTGCTCAGAATGTTCCTCTTGATACGAAAAATATGGCATGGGAAAAATAGTTATTAAATGAGAGCCATTCAATGTAGAGCAAAGGGTGCATGGAAACAGTACTGACAGTGGAAACAGTACTGACCAGTACTACAGGAAACAGTACTGACCCGCAGTGCTTCTGTCTGTGAGCCCAGGCCCTTGGTACACATCTCCATGACAGAATAGGAGCAGAAGGTGACGCGCACTTTGTGCTGGCTCACCGCTGCCAGCCACAGAGACGCATTGGTCTCCAGCTCCAGAGGAGGCACCAGGATGGACTGGTGACCCGAGTACACACTGGAACCACACACACACACACACACACACACACACACACACACACACACACACACACACACACACACACACATCATTACATTATGTAAATCTATGAACCACAAATCTTTCTAGTAATGACACTGGCTTTACTAGGGCAGAATAAAATGTAGCTAAAATTGCAGTACATTTTTCCGACCCATAATACAGACGGTCACATTTTTGTATTGCAATATATTCAGTTGTGATATATTGTGCGGACATCCCTAAAGCAGTAGTGAACAAATATTAATATTTCTTAATAGGAAGAGTGGGCAGTTGGAAGGCTGAGAGAGAAGTCACAAGAGGCACTTCTGTAGCAGCACCTAGCGATGCTAGCTACTGTAGGTCCAGTAGATGGGCTCAGAACCACAATATCACCTCTGGACCTCTGTGACACTGTCGACTGGATCGATGATTTTGATGGCGTTCCCTTTGGGTTTTGCACATGGTCAGAGTTAGTGTTTTACCTGCAGAGGCACCAGAGAGCGAAGCCCAGGCCGCAGTAGTAGGGTTTACCTGCAGAGGCACCAGAGAGCAAAGCCGAAGCCGCAGTAGTAGGGTTTACCTGCAGAGGCACCAGAGAGCGAAGCCCAGGCCGCAGTAGTAGGGTTTACCTGCAGAGGCACCAGAGAGCGAAGCCCAGGCCGCAGTAGTAGGGTTTACCTGCAGAGGCACCAGAGAGCAAAGCCCAGGCCGCAGTAGTAGGGTTTACCTGCAGAGGCACCAGAGAGCAAAGCCCAGGCCGCAGTAGTAGGGTTTACCTGCAGAGGCACCAGAGAGCTAAGCCCAGGCCGCAGTAGTAGGGTTTACCTGCAGAGGCACCAGAGAGCGAAGCCCAGGCCGCAGTAGTAGGGTTTCCCTGCAGAGGCACCAGAGAGCGAAGCCCAGGCCGCAGTAGTAGGGTTTACCTGCAGAGGCACCAGAGAGCGAAGCCCAGGCCGCAGTAGTAGGGTTTACCTGCAGAGGCACCAGAGAGCGAAGCCCAGGCCGCAGTAGTAGGGTTTACCTGCAGAGGCACCAGAGAGCGAAGCCCAGGCCGCAGTAGTAGGGTTTACCTGCAGAGGCACCAGAGAGCGAAGCCCAGGCCGCAGTAGTAGGGTTTACCTGCAGAGGCACCAGAGAGCAAAGCCCAGGCCGCAGTAGTAGGGTTTACCTGCAGAGGCACCAGAGAGCGAAGCCCAGGCCGCAGTAGTAGGGGTTTACCTGCAGAGGCACCAGAGAGCGAAGCCCAGGCCGCAGTAGGGGTCCAGACAGATGGCGATCTGCCGGGAAGGGTAGAGCTCACACTGCAGCTTGATGGAGCGACACAAGGCACTGGTGGCAGCGTGGGACATCTAGAAGAGGAGACAGCGAGTTCTGAGTTCTGCTCTGAGTTCTGCTCTGAGTTCTGCTCTGAGTTCTGCTCTGAGTTCTGCTCTGAGTTCTGACCTGGCTACAGAACAGCACGTCTTGAGCTGCCAGGGATGCAGTCACTTGTTCACGGAGGGCTTGAACCCAAAACTTTTTTTTATCAAGTTTTTCTTGGCCAATTCTACCTGCTGTCCCGGACGCCCAAGACTTTTACGACTGTCTCCCTACTCAATATGCCAGAGTTGCCATACTGTCACCACTTTGGTAACCACCAATAGACCCTTTTCACGGGGGGCATTTTGTGTGGAAAAGACAGGGTAAACACAGATGCAAGCAAAACACTAATGAGTGTTTCCAACTTCCATGATTGGAATTTAAGGGTTTAATTTAAAGGGTTTATTGGAGACTGCGGAATAAATGTTGCTGAAGTTTGCAATTCTGGATGCAGTAAGAAGAAAGAAGGTATTTCTTTCTCATTGTTGATCCTTATTCCTTATACATTTCAGACTGTAGGTGAATCTCAACATCTGATTTGTATTTTGTTATGACTGTCATCATGATGGCACCTATGTCATTGTTTTACATGTTGGTCTCCATCTCTAGACTGTTCTAATGCTATGAGGCATAAAGAGAGACTGGCATGTTAGCTGCACCATGGCTGCAGTACCTTGACCCCTGCTAGGATGCCTGTTGTGGACACGCTGAAGTCCAGGTAGGCCAACATCTCCGGGGTGGGAGGCTTGTAGATCTGAGGACTCTTCTTCCTGGGGAGGTCATCTGGAAGAAAGAGAGAGGAGTGTTTCACACGGGAGGCCACCAAATCAAAGACCTAATTTACTGATGCTTTACTCAAAAACCTACAAAAAACACTACAGCTGCAAGTATGGACAAGAGGATGCAATCTTAAGATGTGTACGTGTGTGTGTGTGTGTGTGTGTGTGTGTGTGTGTGTGTGTGTGTGTACGTGTGTGTGTGTGTACGTGTGTGTGTGTGTGTGTGTGTGTGTGTGTGTGTGTGTGTCACTCACCTGTGTCCAGCACCATGGGCCAGCTTTTGACCTCCACAGCAGCAGCAGCCTCTTTGGATTTCAGCAGCTTCATTATTGCTTGCGTGGTCAGGATACACACTGACTTGCTGACCTTTAACACACAGACACTCTATTCATACGACATCGATGACATGACTCTAAACTTTCACACCATTCAACTACGACAACAGCTGTTGCATCCTTCTGTTATTTAACATTCACATGTCTTAACCCTAACATTGTCAGACAGGTATAACAACTAGAATCATGACTGAAAGGGATTCAGTCTGCATTTTGGTGCAGGTCTCTGTGTTACCTCGACAATCATCTTGACGGTGGGGAGAGTGGTGGCCAGGTTCTGCGGGTGAGGCGGTCTAACGGTGACTGGCACACAGCCAGCATACAGGCAGCCATAGAAGGTGGCAATCAGGTCGATACCTAAGCACAAAGGTAGGTTTAGTACATTTTGCACTGTAGGCATTTAGCTCACAGTCATATCCAGAGAGACTTGAGACAGCAGCAAAATAAGCTTACACTGCTAGATCACTAGTAAGGAGTCTTACTGGTCTTAGTGGTCAGAGCGTCCTGGTCATATTCCAGTGACCACGGAATAACAATACAGTATAAGTGGAAAGTTAAGGGAAATTGTGAAAGGTTTTTTCTTTTGTTGGGCAAACAGGCAAAAAACAACATCTCCATTAATTTCCTTTTTCCGCCACTGTTGTATTCACTCCTCTCTTTCAACCCACTGTTGTATTCACTCCTCTCTTTCAACCCACTGTTGTATTCACTCCTCTCTTTCAATCCACTGTTGTATTCACTAGTCTCTTTCAACCCACTGTTGTATTCACTCCTCTCTTTCAACCCACTGTTGTATTCACTCCTCTCTTTCAACCCACTGTTGTATTCACTCCTCTCTTTCAATCCACTGTTGTATTCACTCCTCTCTTTCAACCCACTGTTGTATTCACTCCTCTCTTTCAATCCACTGTTGTATTCACTCCTCTCTTTCAACCCACTGTTGTATTCACTCCTCTCTTTCAACCCACTGTTGTATTCACTCCTCTCTTTCAACCCACTGTTGTATTCACTCCTCTCTTTCAACCCACTGTTGTATTCACTCCTCTCTTTCAACCCACTGTTGTATTCACTCCTCTCTTTCAACCCACTGTTGTATTCACTCCTCTCTTTCAACCCACTGCTGTATTTACTCCTCTCTTTCAACCCACTGTTGTATTCACTCCTCTCTTTCAACCCACTGTTGTATTCACTCCTCTCTTTCAACCCACTGTTGTATTCACTCCTCTCTTTCAACCCACTGTTGTATTCACTAGTCTCTTTCAACCCACTGTTGTATTCACTCCTCTCTTTCAACCCACTGTTGTATTCACTAGTCTCTTTCAACCCACTGTTGTATTCACTCCTCTCTTTCAACCCACTGTTGTATTCACTACTCTCTTTCAACCCACTGCTGTATTCGCTAGTCTCTTTCAACCCACTGTTGTATTCACTAGTCTCTTTCAACCCACTGCTGTATTCACTAGTCTCTTTCAACCCACTGTTGTATTCACTAGTCTCTTTCAACCCACTGCTGTATTCGCTAGTCTCTTTCAACCCACTGTTGTATTCACTAGTCTCTTTCAACCCACTGTTGTATTCACTCCTCTCTTTCAACCCACTGCTGTATTCACTCCTCTCTTTCAACCCACTGTTGTATTCACTAGTCTCTTTCAACCCACTGTTGTATTCACTCCTCTCTTTCAACCCACTGTTGTATTCACTACTCTCTTTCAACCCACTGCTGTATTCGCTAGTCTCTTTCAACCCACTGTTGTATTCACTAGTCTCTTTCAACCCACTGCTGTATTCACTAGTCTCTTTCAACCCACTGTTGTATTCACTAGTCTCTTTCAACCCACTGCTGTATTCGCTAGTCTCTTTCAACCCACTGTTGTATTCACTAGTCTCTTTCAACCCACTGTTGTATTCACTCCTCTCTTTCAACCCACTGCTGTATTCACTCCTCTCTTTCAACCCACTGTTGTATTCACTCCTCTCTTTCAACCCACTGTTGTATTCACTACTCTCTTTCAACCCACTGCTGTATTCGCTAGTCTCTTTCAACCCACTGTTGTATTCACTCCTCTCTTTCAACCCACTGCTGTATTCACTAGTCTCTTTCAACCCACTGCTGTATTCGCTAGTCTCTTTCAACCCACTGTTGTATTCACTAGTCTCTTTCAACCCACTGCTGTATTCACTAGTCTCTTTCAACCCACTGCTGTATTCACTCCTCTCTTTCAACCCACTGCTGTATTCACTCCTCTCTTTCAACCCACTGCTGTATTCACTCCTCTCTTTCAACCCACTGTTGTATTCACTCCTCTCTTTCAACCCACTGCTGTATTCACTAGTCTCTTTCAACCCACTGCTGTATTCGCTAGTCTCTTTCAACCCACTGTTGTATTCACTAGTCTCTTTCAACCCACTGCTGTATTCACTCCTCTCTTTCAACCCACTGCTGTATTCACTCCTCTCTTTCAACCCACTGCTGTATTCACTCCTCTCTTTCAACCCACTGTTGTATTCACTCCTCTCTTTCAACCCACTGTTGTATTCACTCCTCTCTTTCAATCCACTGTTGTATTCACTCCTCTCTTTCAACCCACTGTTGTATTCACTCCTCTCTTTCAATCCACTGTTGTATTCACTCCTCTCTTTCAACCCATTGTTGTATTCACTCCTCTCTTTCAACCCACTGTTGTATTCACTCCTCTCTTTCAACCCACTGTTGTATTCACTCCTCTCTTTCAACCCACTGTTGTATTCACTCCTCTCTTTCAACCCACTGTTGTATTCACTCCTCTCTTTCAACCCACTGTTGTATTCACTCCTCTCTTTCAACCCACTGCTGTATTCACTCCTCTCTTTCAACCCACTGTTGTATTCACTCCTCTCTTTCAACCCACTGTTGTATTCACTCCTCTCTTTCAACCCACTGTTGTATTCACTCCTCTCTTTCAACCCACTGTTGTATTCACTAGTCTCTTTCAACCCACTGTTGTATTCACTCCTCTCTTTCAACCCACTGTTGTATTCACTAGTCTCTTTCAACCCACTGTTGTATTCACTCCTCTCTTTCAACCCACTGTTGTATTCACTACTCTCTTTCAACCCACTGCTGTATTCGCTAGTCTCTTTCAACCCACTGTTGTATTCACTAGTCTCTTTCAACCCACTGCTGTATTCACTAGTCTCTTTCAACCCACTGTTGTATTCACTAGTCTCTTTCAACCCACTGCTGTATTCGCTAGTCTCTTTCAACCCACTGTTGTATTCACTAGTCTCTTTCAACCCACTGTTGTATTCACTCCTCTCTTTCAACCCACTGCTGTATTCACTCCTCTCTTTCAACCCACTGTTGTATTCACTCCTCTCTTTCAACCCACTGTTGTATTCACTACTCTCTTTCAACCCACTGCTGTATTCGCTAGTCTCTTTCAACCCACTGTTGTATTCACTCCTCTCTTTCAACCCACTGCTGTATTCACTAGTCTCTTTCAACCCACTGCTGTATTCGCTAGTCTCTTTCAACCCACTGTTGTATTCACTAGTCTCTTTCAACCCACTGCTGTATTCACTCCTCTCTTTCAACCCACTGCTGTATTCACTCCTCTCTTTCAACCCACTGCTGTATTCACTCCTCTCTTTCAACCCACTGTTGTATTCACTCCTCTCTTTCAACCCACTGCTGTATTCACTAGTCTCTTTCAACCCACTGCTGTATTCGCTAGTCTCTTTCAACCCACTGTTGTATTCACTAGTCTCTTTCAACCCACTGCTGTATTCACTCCTCTCTTTCAACCCACTGCTGTATTCACTCCTCTCTTTCAACCCACTGCTGTATTCACTCCTCTCTTTCAACCCACTGTTGTATTCACTCCTCTCTTTCAACCCACTGCTGTATTCACTAGTCTCTTTCAACCCACTGCTGTATTCGCTAGTCTCTTTCAACCCACTGTTGTATTCACACCTCTCTTTCAACCCACTGTTGTATTCACTAGTCTCTTTCAACCCACTGCTGTATTCACTAGTCTCTTTCAACCCACTGTTGTATTCACTAGTCTCTTTCAACCCACTGCTGTATTCACTAGTCTCTTTCAACCCACTGCTGTATTCACTAGTCTCTTTCAACTCACTGCAGTATTCACTAGTCTCTTTCAACCCACTGCAGTATTCACTAGTCTCTTTCAACCCACTGCTGTATTCACTAGTCTCTTTCAACCCACTGCTGTATTCACTAGTCTCTTTCAACCCACTGTTGTATTCACTACTCTCTTTCAACCCACTGCTGTATTCACTAGTCTCTTTCAACCCACTGTTGTATTCACTAGTCTCTTTCAACCCACTGCTGTATTCACTAGTCTCTTTCAACCCACTGCTGTATTCACTAGTCTCTTTCAACCCACTGCTGTATTCACTAGTCTCTTTCAACCCACTGCTGTATTCACTAGTCTCTTTCAACCCACTGCAGTATTCACTAGTCTCTTTCAACCCACTGTTGTATTCACTAGTCTCTTTCAACCCACTGTTGTATTCACTCCTCTCTTTCAACCCACTGTTGTATTCACTCCTCTCTTTCAACCCACTGCTGTATTCACTCCTCTCTTTCAACCCACTGTTGTATTCACTCCTCTCTTTCAACCCACTGCTGTATTCACTCCTCTCTTTCAACCCACTGTTGTATTCACTCCTCTCTTTCAACCCACTGTTGTATTCACTCCTCTCTTTCAACCCACTGCTGTATTCACTCCTCTCTTTCAACCCACTGTTGTATTCACTCCTCTCTTTCAACCCACTGCTGTATTCACTCCTCTCTTTCAACCCACTGCTGTATTCACTCCTCTCTTTCAACCCACTGTTGTATTCACTCCTCTCTTTCAACCCACTGTTGTATTCACTCCTCTCTTTCAACCCACTGTTGTATTCACTAGTCTCTTTCAACCCACTGCTGTATTCACTAGTCTCTTTCAACCCACTGCAGTATTCACTAGTCTCTTTCAACCCACTGTTGTATTCACTACTCTCTTTCAACCCACTGCTGTATTCACTGCTGTATTCACTACTCTCTTATTCACTACTCTCTTATTCACTACTCTCTTTCAACCCATTGGGTCTCAATTGGTGTAGCAGTAATAGATGAAAGAGTTGAAAAGTCAGGGATTTCTGTGAGACAGTCTCCCTAAACCAGAGGTTCTCAAATGTTTTTCAGCCAAGGACCCCTTACAAGATAGAAAATATACCGGAGACCCCCTCATTCTGATTTGTGATTTTGGGCTAAGCTTGTTTCCTCGGTAACATGCTTGACTTTTAAATTGGTTTGAAAAAGGTTTGTTAGATTAGAATGTAATCCATGAACCATTTTAGATTTAAAGCATAAAATAATTTCGTTGAACTATGAAGCTTTTGCAACAACAACAAAAAATGTATTTTCCTGAAAACTTTTCGCAGACCCCCTTGCTAAGTGCCACGGACCCCCGGGGGTCCCCGGACCCCCATTTGAGAACCACTGCCCTAACCCTCTCACCTGGTGGATAGACTAGTGCTACATGGTCGCCGGTGTTGAGGCGTCCCTTCTCCATCAGCGCCACAGCAACCCGCTCGGCCCGCTTGTGCAGCTGCAGACAGGAGGCTGTACTAGCCACCGTGCCCTGAAGAGAGAACATGTTACATTCATGTGTCTAGACTCTAAACATAACTACAGATATAGAAAATATAACTGCAAGAACAGAACAATTATTGTTCTTCACCGTTAAGATAATAACCATCCTACATCTGATTCATCCACAGAAAGTAGATAGGAAACATAAAGGCAGCATTAAGTACCTTAGCATTGAGTACAAGGAAGAGCGGGTGGTCTGGAGTGGCCTGAGCTCTCCACTGTAACACATCCTGCATGTAGAGGAACTATAGAGGAAAAGACACAAACACACTGTAACACATCCTGCATGTAGAGGAACTATAGAGGAAAAGACACAAACACACTGTAACACATCCTGCATGTAGAGGAACTATAGAGGAAAAGACACAAACACACTGTAACACATCCTGCATGTAGAGGAACTATAGAGGAAAGACACAAACACACTGTAACACATCCTGCATGTAGAGGAACTATAGAGGAAAAGACACAAACACACTGTAACACATCCTGCATGTAGAGGTACTATAGAGGAAAGACACAAACACACTGTAACACATCCTGCATGTAGAGGTACTATAGAGGAAAGACACAAACACACTGTAACACATCCTGCATGTAGAGGAACTATAGAGAAAAAGACACAAACACACTGTAACACATCCTGCATGTAGAGGAACTATAGAGGAAAAGACACAAACACACTGTAACACATCCTGCATGTAGAGGAACTATAGAGGAAAGACACAAACACACTGTAACACATCCTGCATGTAGAGGAACTATAGAGAAAAGACACAAACACACTGTAACACATCCTGCATGTAGAGGAACTATAGAGGAAAAGACACAAACACACTGTAACACATCCTGCATGTAGAGGAACTATAGAGAAAAGACACAAACACACTGTAACACATCCTGCATGTAGAGGAACTATAGAGAAAAGACACAAACACACTGTAACACATCCTGCATGTAGAGGTACTATAGAGAAAAGACACAAACACACTGTAACACATCCTGCATGTAGAGGAACTATAGAGAAAAGACACAAACACACTGTAACACATCCTGCATGTAGAGGAACTATAGAGAAAAGACACAAACACACTGTAACACATCCTGCATGTAGAGGAACTATAGAGAAAAGACACAAACACACTGTAACACATCCTGCATGTAGAGGTACTATAGAGAAAAGACACAAACACACTGTAACACATCCTGCATGTAGAGGAACTATAGAGAAAAGACACAAACACACTGTAACACATCCTGCATGTAGAGGAACTATAGAGGAAAGACACAAACACACTGTAACACATCCTGCATGTAGAGGTACTATAGAGGAAAGACACAAACACACTGTAACACATCCTGCATGTAGAGGTACTATAGAGGAAAGACACAAACACACTGTAACACATCCTGCATGTAGAGGAACTATAGAGAAAAAGACACAAACACACTGTAACACATCCTGCATGTAGAGGAACTATAGAGGAAAAGACACAAACACACTGTAACACATCCTGCATGTAGAGGAACTATAGAGGAAAGACACAAACACACTGTAACACATCCTGCATGTAGAGGAACTATAGAGAAAAGACACAAACACACTGTAACACATCCTGCATGTAGAGGAACTATAGAGGAAAAGACACAAACACACTGTAACACATCCTGCATGTAGAGGAACTATAGAGAAAAGACACAAACACACTGTAACACATCCTGCATGTAGAGGAACTATAGAGGAAAGACACAAACACACTGTAACACATCCTGCATGTAGAGGAACTATAGAGGAAAGACACAAACACACTGTAACACATCCTGCATGTAGAGGAACTATAGAGAAAATACACAAACACACTGTAACACATCCTGCATGTAGAGGTACTATAGAGGCAAGACACAAACACACTGTAACACATCCTGCATGTAGAGGAACTATAGAGGAAAAGACACAAACACACTGTAACACATCCTGCATGTAGAGGAACTATAGAGAAAAGACAGAAACACACTGTAACACATCCTGCATGTAGAGGAACTATAGAGGAAAAGACACAAACACACTGTAACACATCCTGCATGTAGAGGAACTATAGAGGAAAAGACACAAACACACTAACACATCCTGCATGTAGAGGAACTATAGAGAAAAGACGCAAACACACTGTAACACATCCTGCATGTAGAGGAACTATAGAGGAAAAGACACAAACACACTGTAACACATCCTGCATGTAGAGGAACTATAGAGGAAAAGACACAAACACCCTGTAACACATCCTGCATGTAGAGGAACTATAGAGAAAAGACAGAAACACACTGTAACACATCCTGCATGTAGAGGAACTATAGAGAAAAGACACAAACACACTGTAACACATCCTGCATGTAGAGGAACTATAGAGGAAAAGACACAAACACACTGTAACACATCCTGCATGTAGAGAAACTATAGAGGAAAGACACAAACACACTGTAACACATCCTGCATGTAGAGGAACTATAGAGAAAAAGACACAAACACACTGTAACACATCCTGCATGTAGAGGAACTATAGAGAAAAAGACACAAACACACTGTAACACATCCTGCATGTAGAGGAACTATAGAGAAAAAGACACAAACACACTGTAACACATCCTGCATGTAGAGGAACTATAGAGGAAAGACACAAACACACTGTAACACATCCTGCATGTAGAGGTACTATAGAGAAAAAGACACAAACACACTGTAACACATCCTGCATGTAGAGGAACTATAGAGGAAAGACACAAACACACTGTAACACATCCTGCATGTAGAGGAACTATAGAGAAAAGACACAAACACACTGTAACACATCCTGCATGTAGAGGAACTATAGAGGAAAGACACAAACACACTGTAACACATCCTGCATGTAGAGGAACTATAGAGAAAAGACACAAACACACTGTAACACATCCTGCATGTAGAGGACCTATAGAGGAAAAGACACAAACACACTGTAACACATCCTGCATGTAGAGGACTATAGAGGAAAAGACACAAACACACTGTAACACATCCTGCATGTAGAGGAACTATAGAGAAAAGACACAAACACACTGTAACACATCCTGCATGTAGAGGTACTATAGAGGAAAAGACACAAACACACTGTAACACATCCTGCATGTAGAGGTACTATAGAGGAAAAGACACAAACACACTGTAACACATCCTGCATGTAGAGGTACTATAGAGGAAAGACACAAACACACTGTAACACATCCTGCATGTAGAGGAACTATAGAGGAAAAGACACAAACACACTGTAACACATCCTGCATGTAGAGGTACTATAGAGGAAAGACACAAACACACTGTAACACATCCTGCATGTAGAGGAACTATAGAGGAAAAGACACAAACACACTGTAACACATCCTGCATGTAGAGGTACTATAGAGGAAAAGACACAAACACACTGTAACACATCCTGCATGTAGAGGTACTATAGAGGAAAAGACACAAACACACTGTAACACATCCTGCATGTAGAGGTACTATAGAGGAAAAGACACAAACACACTGTAACACATCCTGCATGTAGAGGACCTATAGGGGAAAGACACAAACACAGGATAAGTCACACACTAACTATAGACTGTAACACAAAGCAAGTGGTGAATTCACTGAGCATGGTGCTATGAGATGAGCTGGGTTGTTCTAAATGAAAGGAGGACATTATGAGGTACATGGGAAGCTGATGGGAGTAATGGATGGTGGAAGCAGTATGAGGTGAATCTGGGTCAAAATGATACCAAACACCTGTCAATTCAGCTGCTTTGTCACAACAGGACAGGGAAATCCATGCCCTCGTATTATTGTGTTAAGCACACTGAATCAACAACAGCTATTTCAGATCCCACTCAGACTCAGGGAATTGTTCCTTATGTGTGTGTGTGAGTGTGAGTGTGAGTGTGTGTGTGTGTGTGAGTGTGTGTGTGTGTGTGTGTGTGAGTGTGTGTGTGAGTGTGAGTGTGTGTGTGTGTGTGTGTGTGTGTGTGAGTGTGTGTGTGTGTGTGTGTGTGTGTGTGTGTGCGTGCGTGCTTAGAGGAGATGAGAGGGTGGGATGAGGATGCTTATCTACCTTACGTGCCTGGTCATTGTCCTCTAGTTGGGCCACGTCTCTCCCGCAGGCTTGGGCTATCCTCTTCCCTGCCACCAGGTTGCCCACTATCATAGAAGCAGGGCCAACCTCTGTCCGGCAACCAAAGCCACATTAGCACCAATATAAATATCCTCATCAACAATAAGCACAATGATTTTTAAAAGAAACATCAGAATAAAAACAACAACACAAAGAATGGAATAGTGGTCGTTATCATTATCATTTTGTTTCTTATTCATGTTCAATATGAATGAGGCTTGCACCTACCTGGTTGTTTTTGTCGTGGTTTGGGCAGGTTGGTGACACAGGTGTGGGGGCACATGAGGACGTTGCAGGGGTGCAGCGCCCCCTCCAGGAAGCGTTGTTTGGTCTCAGAGATGTGGATGCCACCCAGGGGGGCCTTGGGCAACGTGTTGGCGGGCACCAGAGCCAGGCAGTACACCCCCACCTGGTGGATGCTGTCGATGGCCTGCATTACAGACACGGAATGCGTACACAAAAGGGCAGGGTAGAGCCAGAGGATGAATAAAGCTGTCATATGTCAAAGTTGTTTTAAGTGCATGCTATCATCAGGAGTTTTGTGGTCTTTTAGGTTTCCTTATCAAATTAAGCAGACTTCTTAATTTGTTTTGGAGATAAGCTACTTTCATAAGCCCCTTGGGTTGTTGTTTTTTCATCTGTAATTATTTTCTCTTTGTGTTTTATCATTTTTTTACACAACTAGCCAAAAGTATGGACACACATTTGTCCTTTTCCTTTTTTCAATTTTTCATGTTTTAGAATAATAATTATGAGATCACATAGATCTGAATTATGCAGTGACCAAAAAAGTGTAAACAAATCAAAACTAATTTATATTTTTGATTCTTTAAAGTAGCTGCCCTCTGCCTTGATGGAAAGGCAACGGCTTTGTAAAAAAATGCATACATAAACATCAGCTTCACTATTTAGATAAGAAAAAAACTCATTTCAAGCATTTAAGCATAAGGGCTAATATCCACCTGCTCCGGAACAGATGTGGTACGGCTGTGAACAGACCCACACTCATGTCATCTGTCAGACGTGTAAACAGACCCACACTCATGTTATCTGTCAGACGTATGAACAGACCCACACTCATGTTATCTGTCAGATGTATGAACAGACCCACACTCATGTTATCTGTCAGACGTATGAACAGACCCACACTCATGTCATCTGTCAGACGTATGAACAGACCCACACTCATGTCATCTGTCAGTTAGTTAGTTAGTTAGTTAGGTACTTTATTGTCCCCGTGGGGAAAATGGTTTTCGGTGTAAAATCATCATTTGGCATGTTACAGTAGACAGAGTACAGCACATGGGACGACATATAACATAAAACATATAACATAAAGCATAAAAGCAACATAAAAACATAAAAGCAACATAAATATTTAAGATCTGGCCTTGCCGTTCAGGGTTTTGATCGCCTGTGGAATAAATGATTGTTTAGACCTGTTTTTTGAGAAGGCAGGTTGCCTGAATCTGCGACCGGAGGGCAGCAGCTCGAATGCAGTGCACAGGGGGTGCTTGTGGTCTGCAATAATTTTCTCTGCTTTGGTGAGAGACCTGGATCTATATATGTCTTCCAGGCTGGTCAGTTTAAAACCCAGCAATTTGCTGGCGACGGTTACGGTTTTCCGCAGTGTTTTCTTTTGCGCTTCTGTTGCGTTACCGAACCAACAGATAAGGCCAAAGGTCAAAACACTCTCGATGAAGGCACTGTAAAACATCTTGAGCATAGACAGATTAACGTCGAATAAAACTAACTTTTTAAGAAAATAAAGTCTCTGCTGGCTCTTTTTGTTGATGAGCTCAGTGCTTTTGTCCCACTTCAGCTTATTGTCTAGGACAACGCCGAGGTATTTGTATTCTGTGACTGACTGTATAGGCTGTCCTTTAATACTGGTCAGACAGGATGTGGGCTCTCTCCTGAAGTCAATGGACATTTCTTTTGTTTTGGAGGTGTTCAGAAGGAGATAGGAGTCGTCACACCATTTGATAAAGTTATCTAAAACCTGGCCATGTTCCTCCTCGTCACCCTGGAGAAGGCTGACCAGTGCTGTATCGTCAGCAAATTTGATTAAGAACCTTCCAGGAAAGGAGCTGGTGCAGCTATTTGTATACAAGATAAACAACAAGGCTGATAGGACGCAGCCTTGAGGGGAACCTATAAAGGTGAATATTTTGTTGGAGAGTGCAGCTCCCACTTTCACCTGCTGCACTCGCTGACTGAGGAAATCCAGCAGCCACAGAATCAGACTTCCATCTAAGGAGAATTCGTCTTTTAGCCTTTGGGCTAGTATGTGGGGCCGAATCGTGTTAAAAGCAGAAGAAAAGTCTGCAAATAAAATTTTTACGTGTGTATTTGGGGCCTCGAGATGTGACTGGACAAGATGCAACAGGGTTAAAATGGCATCATCTACGCCTCTGTTAGGCTGGTAGGCAAATTGTAGGACATCTAAAGACTGCTGGATGTGAGACACTATATGCTTCTTCATGATTTTTTCGAAACACTTCATCACCAAGGGCGTTAGCGCGATGGGACGGTAGTCATTGAGTTGGGACGGCTTGGGAACTTTAGGGATGGGGACGACAGTGGATGTTTTCCATAAGAGTGGCACAACATGCCGGTCTAACGATGACTGAAAGAGAGAACAAAAAATTGGGGACAGTTGTTCTGCACAGAATTTCAACACATTTCCACAGATATTATCTGGGCCTGGGCTCTTACGTGTGTTACAGGTTTTAAACAATTTTAGAACATCTAATTCGTTGATGGTAATGCTATTCTGTGTAGGAATAAGGGAAGATTTAATCTGTTTCATCTCATCATTACAGTCATGTTCGAATCTGGAGAAAAAGATGTTTAGCTGGTTGGCCATATCATGCTCCTCTACACCTTCTAATACTCTGGTGTGGGGCTTTTGTCTGCCCTTATGGGGGACGCTGGTCATGGCTTTGATGCCTTCCCATGCTTGTCTGGGGTTACCCAGGGCCATATTGTTCTCCATTTTTTGTTTGTAGATGTTCTTATCGATCTTGATTTGTCTCTTAATTTCTCTTTGTATGTCTCTCATGCCTGTCAGACGTGTGAACAGACCCACACTCATGTAATCTGTCAGACGGATGTGGGATCCGACAAAAATGTAACAGGTGTGTAATTTTCCCGTACCGCATGTATCGCCCATCAATTAACATGGGCGAGAGTCGCTCCGGCACGCAGCCGTAACACATCTGGTGTACATTGTCTGTAAGCTTTTAGATCAAAATGGCTTTTAAGATAATGATAGATAGGAGTGGATATCCGCACACTGGAGTAGCTTCCCAATATTTATTGACTACAGAGTAAAATGCAACGTTTCAAAACAGTGGGTCTTCATCAAGCAAAAATAATTTTTTATCATTTTTGCCTGATGTTTGGGTTGAAAGGTGTGCAGATATCCACTCCGGCACCTGGCCTACAAACACAACTACTCCACTGAACTTTAAGATAATGAAAACATAGTATATGTAATCAGGTGTGTACAGAAACATTTTGAATGGGACTAAATGAGATATAACTGAGTGACAGAATGCATCAGTCAGTATGTGAGGACATGACAGTGCAGGACCTGAAGAACTCGGCTCATCCACTGGAAGCTGTCCTCCTCAGAGGCGTCCGGCCGCTGCTCTGCCACCACAACGATCCTCTCATCATGCAGCACTGACACAGAAAACACCGATATCCTGCAACACGCAGCAGAAAACAACACTGTTATAACTACACTCATACAATTCCACATGTCTGTCTGTCTGTCTGTCTGTCTGTCTGGGCCCCATGAGGAACCCAGAAGAGAGCGTGACTTATGCACTCTATACACTAATCAAAATGGTCAGTTGCAGATATGACAGAAGGTAGAGTTGTTTTGTTTTGTATGATTTTGACCCTCCTTTACCTCCCCCTGTAAACAAACTTCATAGGCTCCACTGCCAGTGCCGTGGCGACCACGTCATCAGCGTTGTGTCTCCGCCCACTGACCACCATCAGCCCCTCCATCTTCCCCACCACAAACACCAGGTTGTCCTGTTGGCAGACACAAAGAGTTAGAGTCTAAAGTATTATCAGCCAACAGTAAAACCCTGCTACTTTGAGCAGCCGTGTCTTCAAACAGAGCGGGTCCACACTGGGCGGACATGGGGAAGACTTCTGACTGCTGCAGTGTTAAAAAATAAAGAAACATTTGAGTTATCTATCTTTATCTATCACCTATACAACATGTAAACATGTAGCCACCATATCTTTACATCACCTATACAACATGTAAACATGTAGCCACCATATCTTTACATCACCTATACAACATGTAAACATGTAGCCACCATATCTTTACATCACCTATACAACATGTAAACATGTAGCCACCATATCCTTACATCACCTATACAACATGTAAACATGTAGCCACCATATCTTTACATCACCTATACAACATGTAGCCACCATATCTTTACATCACCTATACAACATGTAAACATGTAGCCACCATATCTTTACATCACCTATACAACATGTAAACATGTAGCCACCATATCTTTACATCACCTATACAACATGTAAACATGTAGCCACCATATCTTTACATCACCTATACAACATGTAAACATGTAGCCACCATATCTTTACATCACCTATACAACATGTAAACATGTAGCCACAAGGGGCCCTATTCTCCCACAAGCCTTCGGCGCTAAAACGGGCCTTAAACGCAAAAAAACGTGCCTTGCGCCTGTTTTGGGACGATATCAATATGGCTTTATGCTGCCAAATGCGATTTAGGCCGAATGGGCGTGGCACAGTCCCAGAATGGCCCAGAGTGGGCGTGTCGGCCTTAAATCTCGGCGTACTGCTATCTTCCCACCTGGCGTAAATTTAGCGCTTTGCGCTTTTGAAAACCAGGCCTATTGAGAGTGCGCCAGTTGCGCGGAGCGCTCCCCTCTGGCTCTCTCCCTCCCCTCTGGCTCTCTCCTCTGTCACCCTTCTCTGTGTCACTCTCTCCCTCTCTCCTCAGTCTGACAGGCACAATACGACTGTCTCTCTCTGACTCCCTCGCTCAGACAGACACAACACACATCCTATAGGAAATAGCAGTTGTAAGTTCACTGCCTGTGAATGTCCCAGCATGCAATTGGGTACTCCATTTCGCTACTAAATAGCAACCAAATGAGGCGAAATAGATATAAAAGGTCGATCTAAAATAATGTGTAATGGTAACACAGCCTGCAATTGTAGAACATTTCAATATTGGACCAAATAAAACATCGAAATTAAAACACCACCCTAAGTGAAACATATATGTCCTCCTGGGCCTATATATACCCCTTGTCGATTTAACGTGATTTAGATAAGTGACAGCGGAACGCGCTTCTAACTGTCATCTGCTATACTGTGATGTCCGCTCCAATAACTTTGCCCTACTTCACATTTAGTTTTACAATAAAAACACATTTATGCAATGACTTTACATAATGTAGGGTATATTTATGTGCATCATCCTTCCTGCAGCAGGCGAGAGAAAATAATATCTTTCTGGACAAACTTTCACCAATCTAATAGGCTATATTTTTCTAGCTGATGCATTTAGAACATTCTTTTCACTTTGATCTTGCTATAGTGTAGGGTATTTACATGGTTGCAGTATTTAAACTGCAGTTAGATTGGTTTGAGAAGCATAATAATATGGAATAATAGCCTATAATGGAGACAGACAGACTGGATGAAGGGAGGGGGGGGGGGAAGAGCGCTTGGGTTTTGTCGGGTTTTGCTGGACCACTGGAATTGGAGCTAAAAAGGCAAGCGTGCGATTCGTTTATTGCACTTATCCAATGAACTGACGGTGCATAATTTTACGCTTAAAAGGCGTGGTTGTAATGCGTTAGGCTGAGTGGAGCGCCAGCACCAAGATATCAAGTGCGCTGGTCCACGCCCACTGCGCCAGGCGCTCAGCCTAGAAACTACGCCGATGCAACGATAGGGGCCCATATCTTTACATCACCTATACAACATGTAAACATGTAGCCACCATATCCTTATATCACCTATACAACATGTAAACATGTAGCCACCATATCCTTATATCACCTATACAACATGTAAACATGTAGCCACCATATCTTTACATCACCTATACAACATGTAAACATGTAGCCACCATATCCTTATATCACCTATACAACATGTAAACATGTAACCACCATATCTTTACATCACCTATACAACATGTAGCCACCATATATTTACATCACCTATACAACATGTAAACATGTAGCCACCATATCTTTACATCACCTATACAACATGTAAACATGTAACCACCATATCTTTACATCACCTATACAACATGTAAACATGTAGCCACCATATCTTTATATCACATATACAACATGTAAACATGTAGCCACCATATCTTTACATCACCTATACAACATGTAAACATGTAGCCACCATATCTTTACATCACCTATACAACATGTAAACATGTAGCCACCATATCTTTACATCACCTATACAACATGTAAACATGTAGCCACCATATCTTTACATCACCTATACAACATGTAAACATGTAGCCACCATATCTTTACATCACCTATACAACATGTAAACATGTAGCCACCATATCTTTACATCACCTATACAACATGTAAGCATGTAGCCACCATATCATTATATCACCTATACAACATGTAAACATGTAGCCACCATATCTTTACATCACCTATACAACATGTAAACATGTAGCCACCCTATCTTTACATCACCTATACAACATGTAGCCACCATATCTTTACATCACCTATACAACATGTAAACATGTAGCCACCATACCTTTACATCACCTATACAACATGTAAACATGTAGCCACCATATCTTTACATCACCTATACAACATGTAAACATGCAGCCACCATATCATTATATCACCTATACAACATGTAAACATGTAGCCACCATATCTTTACATCACCTATACAACATGTAAACATGTAGCCACCCTATCTTTACATCACCTATACAACATGTAGCCACCATATCTTTACATCACCTATACAACATGTAAACATGTAGCCACCATACCTTTACATCACCTATACAACATTTAAACATGTAGCCACCATATCTTTACATCACCTATACAACATGTAAACATGTAGCCACCATATCTTTACATCACCTATACAACATGTAAACATGTAGCCACCATACCTTTACATCACCTATACAACATGTAAACATGTAACCACCATACCTTTACATCACCTATACAACATGTAAACATGTAGCCACCATATCTTTACATCACCTATACAACATTTAAACATGTAGCCACCATATCTTTACATCACCTATACAACATGTAAACATGTAGCCACCATATCTTTACATCACCTATACAACATGTAAACATGTAACCACCATACCTTTACATCACCTATACAACATGTAAACATGTAGCCACCATATCTTTACATCACCTATACAACATGTACACATGTAGCCACCATATCTTTACATCACCTATACAACATGTAAACATGTAGCCACCATATCTTTACATCACCTATACAACATGTAAACACCATATCTTTACATCACCTATACAACATGTAAACATGTAGCCACCATATCTTTACATCACCTATACAACATGTAGCCACCATATCTTTACATCACCTATACAACATGTAAACATGTAGCCACCCTATCTTTACATCACCTATACAACATGTAGCCACCATATCTTTACATCACCTATACAACATGTAGCCACCATATCTTTACATCACCTATACAACATGTAAACATGTAGCCACCATATCTTTACATCACCTATACAACATGTACACATGTAGCCAGCATATCTTTACATCACCTATACAACATGTAAACATGTAGCCACCATATCTTTACATCACCTATACAACATGTAAACACCATATCTTTACATCACCTATACAACATGTAAACATGTAGCCATGATATCTTTACATCACCTATACAACATGTAAACATGTAGCCATGATATCTTTACATCACCTATACAACATGTAAACATGTAGCCACCATATCTTTACATCACCTATACAACATGTAAACATGCAGCCACCATATCTTGACATCACCTATACAACATGTAAACATGTAGCCACCATATCTTTACATCACCTATACAACATGTAAACATGTAGCCACCATATCTTTACATCACCTATACAACATGTAAACATGTAGCCACCATATCTTGGTAAGTGCTCACTTTTAATGCATCCTAAATCTTGACAGTTTTCCTTAAACAGTAACATATTAAGGAGAGTAAAAAGATGTTCTAATGATGAGGCAGAACTTACTGGTCCCACAAAGCCCAGCAGCGAGGTCCTGGTGAAGGCTCTGTCACTGAGTGGAACTCCAGACGGTGTTACTGGGATGGTCTGCAAAAAGAAACACTGCTATTAGATATCAATGAGCATGAGTGTGTAGGTACACACACAACACAAGAAGGTGTGTAGGTACACACACAACACAAGAAGAATTGTCCATCAGCCTTACCTAGAATAACTACATAATGAGGACGATATAGAGCTTTTGGGCTCGAGCTGCAGTCGTTTGGCTACAAACACCTGGAATATGCTTGAAGTGCTTAAATGATAGAACTTTAAATCAGAGTTTCAGCTGACATGATGACTGCGTAACTTTCATTTTGCAGTGAGCTATTACCTGAAGCTATTCACTATCCTTTCAATTGTTTTAAGTGAGTGCAAGCAATCATTCCCCTCTTTCACATACACAACCCAGGGTTATGGATGATCCACAAAATGTACATTTCTTACATATTGAGTGATATTTAGAGCAATAAACAACAGAATCCATCAGGTAAGTACTCACCTCAAAGATGTTCTTAGTCATGCCAGGGAGGCCGAAGTAGGCAATGCCGGTGCTACCTGAGCTCACGCAGATCTCTCCCACCTCGTCTGTCTGACAGAGATAGGGAGTCCCCTCCACCCGCACCACACACACCAGCGCTGGGGACGCACAATGATGACATCGCCATTTAGGATAGGAGATTAGAAACCATGAATTAGCATTTAAAGCAGACATATGGATTTGTTTCCCAATTTGATTCTTGTTGGATTTGCTTGTTTTACAATATTA
>NC_139629.1:337500-352500 GCF_964638095.1 Poromitra crassiceps | reverse complement strand
CAGAGGATGTCAGGACACTCACAGTAAGAACGCCGTGCCATAATCCTGCTTCTCTCTTGAAGTCCAGGACGTTGGTTATGGTCTCCGCTGCACGTCAAAAAAGACACATTTTGTCAAAGTCAGAGGGGCAAAAAGGGATTGAGATCATCACAACAATATCCTGTTACAATATAATTAACTCCGACGCTGCGATTCTTCAGTAGCACAATCTCATGATGATACTCGTTAATCTCATGATGATACTCGTTAATCTCGTTAATCTCATGATGATACTCGTTAATCTCATGATGATACTCGTTAATCTCATGATGATACTCGTTAATCTCATGATGATACTCGTTAATCTCGTTAATCTCATGATGATACTCGTTAATCTCATGATGATACTCGTTAATCTCATGATGATACTCGTTAATCTCATGATGATACTCATTAATCTCATGATGATACTCGTTAATCTCATGATGATACTCGCATTACCTTTTACAAATTGCAATTTCCTTCATGAAACGTAAAGCCTGACCTTGATAGTAGTGTGCAGCACGAGTGAATCACCAAGTTCACAAACAGGCCTGCAGGCTCTCTAAGAGCTGCTGCTGCAGTTAGGAGTTATTTAGGCTGAAACTGGGACACTGGTGGAGAGGATGCATCTCTCTCTCTCTCAGTATACTTGATGCAGGTCTGCACAGTTACACTTATCAAACTAGACCATAATTCTACTCTGATGGGACGGATGAGCAATACAATAATAGGGACATTCTATAGTATTCTAGACTAGACTATTCTCCAAACAAAAGTTTATTCAAAATGCCAGGGATGCATGAAAATATATTTTGGAAAACTGTTACTGTGTATAAAGGAAACCCTAACAAGGGAATTCCAGCAATCAAGCCTAATCCATACAATTTATTTTCCCATTTTGCTAGACTTTCATTCATATTTTGTGTCCAAAAGGCAGGGTAAACAACCAAATCATTAATTAGGGCCCCAGTACTGGAACACCTCAAATGGATTGGAAGTTGGAAACCCTAATTAATGTTTGGTTGCACCTGTGTTGCTTCCTGCCTTTTAGACAAAAAATGACTGCTGTGAAAAAAGGCCTATACCTATCAGATCAATAGACCGTATTCGATTGACGTCACTCACGTACGGGCACACCCACCACCGCCATGTTCTTGACATAGCGCAGCAGCTCTTAGTGACAGCCTATGTAAGAGCAGCGTTTATAGGAAGCTAGCCGCCGTTAGCGTTACCTGTATCGTTCCAATTGTGTTCGGATGGTGACCTGCGTTACACACGGCTGTAGTAATGACAGCAATAAAGTCCCCGTGGTTTGTTTCTATCTCTACCGTCCACAGACGTTGAATGGAGCGAGACTGAGGATACGTCAGCAGCACAGGAGATGTGTGGATAGTTAGGAGAGACAGGTGAAACTTTCTGACAGCTCCTCACAGCAAAGTCTGTTCACCTCGTTTTTTCTTTTGTTTATTATTACAGGCATTAACGGCAGCATACAAACAACAACTCTGGGTTTTTTATTGCTGTCATCACTATTTTGTAATGGAACAGAAACGACAATAAGGCCGTTACTATAGTTGTCAGCTGCAGGACGGTATGTCAACAATATGGCGCTGTCCGGGGTTAGCGAATAAGGTCTATACTACAAAAAGTAATGCAGGTACAATTGTGGAGCTTGAATATCAAAATGATTGCTTCTTACTGTATCATTTAGTGAATGGAGCAGCTGTCACAGGGCAGAATGCACTACAGTCATTTTTCTTTTCTTTTTTACAATTTTCAGAACAAAAACAGGCTCAGACAAAACAGAACAAAACAAAAACAAAAAAAAATATATATCAACATTCCAATGTTACAGCGTTGTGCTATCAGCCACATCAAGTGCTTATTGTGCTTGTAAGAGATGTGCATGGGATCCCATGCAAGGGGTCCATGAAAAGTCAGCTGGGAAAGTAATTTAGGATGCCTCACTCACCCTCAGTGTAGCCACAGGCCTGAGTCAGAGCGTGACAGTGAGCCAGCATGGCTGAGTGGGACACGCTGATCCCCATGGTGCTGCCTTCCTTGCTGGTCTTGTACTGGATATGAGAAACACCAAACTACATTTGAAATGGTTTCACTCCAAAATTAGATATCTACTCTTACAAAATGATTGATAGCACAAAATGAAAACAAATGACAATACTTTGTGATGTAAAGGTAATTTAAGCGCTTGGTTGGTAAAATGAAAGTTTCTTCAGATCCTCAGGATATGGAATGAACTTCCACTTTCTATTCCAAACTAGAAACTCATGATTTGTTTATTTCTACGTTGACAACAAGCAAACTGCACTGACCTCTATGTAGGCTGTGTCATTACTGACCTCTATGTAGGCTGTGTCATTACTGACCTCTATGTAGGCGGTGTCATTACTGACCTCTATGTAGGCTGTGTCATTACTGACCTCTATGTAGGCTGTGTCACTACTGACCTCTATGTAGGCTGTGTCATTACTGACCTCTATGTAGGCTGTGTCATTACTGACCTCTATGTAGGCTGTGTCATTACTGACCTCTATGTAGGCTGTGTCATTACTGACCTCTATGTAGGCTGTGTCATTACTGACCTCTATGTAGGCTGTGTCATTACTGACCTCTATGTAGGCTGTGTCATTACTGACCTCTATGTAGGCTGTGTCATTACTGACCTCTATGTAGGCTGTGTCATTACTGACATCTATGTAGGCTGTGTCATTACTGACCTCTATGTAGGCTGTGTCATTACTGACCTCTATGTAGGCTGTGTCATTACTGACCTCTATGTAGGCTGTGTCACTACTGACCTCTATGTAGGCTGTGTCATTACTGACCTCTATGTAGGCGGTGTCACTACTGACCTCTATGTAGGCTGTGTCATTACTGACCTCTATGTAGGCTGTGTCATTACTGACCTCTATGTAGGCTGTGTCACTACTGACCTCTATGTAGGCTGTGTCATTACTGACCTCTATGTAGGCTGTGTCATTACTGACCTCTATGTAGGCTGTGTCACTACTGACCTCTATGTAGGCTGTGTCATTACTGACCTCTATGTAAGCTGTGTCATTACTGACCTCTATGTAGGCTGTGTCATTACTGACCTCTATGTAGGCTGTGTCATTACTGACCTCTATGTAGGCGATGTCATGACTGGCTTCTCGTACTGGAGGATGCCAGTCTTTAGGAGGCTTTACAACATGTTTCCCATCAGTCACAAACCACAGCAACCGTGGCCAACCTGCACAGGAAGACACATCAAATCAGTTTAACCTGCACAGGAAGACACGTCAAATCAGTTTAACCTGCACAGGAAGACATGTCAAATCAGTTCAACCTGCACAGGAAGACACATCAAATCAGTTCAACCTGCACAGGAAGACATGTCAAATCAGTTCAACCTGCACAGGAAGACATATCAAATCAGTTCAACCTGCACAGGAAGACATATCAAATCAGTTCAACCTGCACAGGAAGACATATCAAATCAGTTCAACCTGCACAGGAAGACACGTCAAATCAGTTCAACCTGCACAGGAAGACATATCAAATCAGTTCACCCTGCACAGGAAGACACGTCAAATCAGTTCAACCTGCACAGGACGACACATCAAATCAGTTCAACCTGCACAGGAAGACATGTCAAATCAGTTCAACCTGCACAGGAAGACATCAAATCAGTTCAACCTGCACAGGAAGACACATCAAATCAGTTCAACCTGCACAGGAAGACACATCAAATCAGTTCAACCTGCACAGGAAGACACGTCAAATCAGTTCAACCTGCACAGGAAGACATATCAAATCAGTTCAACCTGCACAGGAAGACATGTCAAATCAGTTCAACCTGCACAGGAAGACATGTCAAATCAGTTCAACCTGCACAGGAAGACACATCAAATCAGTTCATCCCAGTGAAACAATGCATATGCAGATGGAGAAGTATTGTACATAAGCCTTAACCATGAAAACACAATAAAAATAACAACACACTGTAAAATAACAACACACTGTAAAATAACAACACACTGTAAAATAACAACACAATGTAAAATAACAACACAATGTAAAATAACAACACACTGCACCTTTGAAGGTGGCCACCTCGCCCGTCTGGGCTTTGGGAAGGCCTTTCTGACAAGCGTCGGTGGTCAGCGCCAGCGTGACGCCACAGCTGCCCAACAGAAAGCCGATCTGCTGACTTCCTGCATCCTGCGGGACCGAAAGAGATGAAAGGATAAAGGTCATACTAACGCACTTTGCACAAATATACTGTGAAGGCTAATTTATACTCCATTTCATACGAAAATAAATGCGTCCGTTTCAAACGGTGTAATCGTCACTGCCCACATACTTGCACTGGCACTGCGAGACTAGTATCATGTTAAGCAATACATCCACCAGTGGGCAGTAGAGAGTCGAATGTGTGAGAGTGTGTGTGGTTCTGCTGCATTTCATGCATATCCGTAAGCTTTCAGATGACGGACAGAAAACGCACGAAATGAACGCAGAAGAAGACGGACAGAAGGCTCTGTCTTTAACGTAGAGTATAATTGGGCCTTATCAGTTACCCCGCACAGAGATGAATTATTAACACCTCAAAAGGTACAAGCTGTCAATAAGCTGCTCTTAGGTAAGTGGGAATTGTAATGGAGAGAAAGAGAGAGAGAGAGAGAGAGAGAGAAAGAGAGAGGAGAGAGAGGAGAGAGAGAGAGGAGAGAGAGAGAGAGAGGAGAGAGAGGAGAGAGAGAGAGAGAGAGAGAGGAGAGAGAGAGAGAGAGGAGAGAGAGAGAGGAGAGAGAGAGAGAGAGATAAGATGATGATGAAAAAGAGCAGTCTTGAGAGGACATCAAAGAATCAGCAGGTAAGAAGGCGGAGTGACGTCCGGTCACTATTAACCCTTGTACAGTGTTGGTACATTTTGGGCTAGTGCAGTGTAATTTTCTGTGTGCGCATTGTTATAAATGTGATATAAATGGTCAAATGGCGATGAATTTTGAAATTGGGTGGGGGATTGGGGCATATATCAAGGATTTTCACACTTCAGTGCCTCAGCTCATTTTTGGCCCCGGGAATCAAAAATGTTTACTGCATTTATGTTATATCCAGAAATGAATAGATAGATTCCCCATTGAAAACCACTATAAAGTGCAAAAAAGTGCTATTTTTGAGCTCCAAGACACTTTTTACAAAAAAGCATTTTTTTATGACTTCCTCCAGATATTTTGGACATAAGGCTTCAAAATTATGGTTTTTAATATTTTTCAGCAGATTGCAACATTTTCTCATGTATGGCATGCATCTATAAAGTGCAAAAAAGTGCTATTTTTGAGCTCCAAGACACTTTTTACAAAAAAGCATTTTTTTATGACTTCCTCCAGATATTTTGGACATAAGGCTTCAAAATTATGGTTTTTAATATTTTTCAGCAGATTGCAACATTTTCTCATGCATCTATTGCAATCAATTTAGCTGGTTTCTGTTTGTGCTGCATTATGGACCACTACAGCCCAATGGAATAAATAATTTCAGCTAAAATGGTGTTCATATGGATGTGTGTGTGTGTGTGTGTGTGTGTGTGTGTGTGTGTGCGCGCACACACACACACACACACACACACAAGCAACTTGAGCTGTCCCCCCACCCCCCCACCAAAGCCCCATCCCGATGTGTCCTGATCATGCACATACTAGGCTAGACAGAGTCTGTTTATGACCTGCATCAGAATGACAGAATGCACCCTTGGCCGGTCAAGGAAATGGTCAATTACTAAAAACTGGCATTGAAAGGGTTGAAATTCTGAAAAGTAATGAACATTGAGACATGAGATTGAGCAAACATGAGATTGAGCAAAAAAGGAAAAAAAGATTCTCCCTCTATTGTTGTTGAGGCCAAAAATGGTTAGTACTTGCCCAGAAGGACTCACTCTAATTGCCCAAAAATGGTGAATTAGATGGTCTAAAAAAATATACAGTGCATTTTTTTTTTAAATTGTCACTGAATAAAAAGTAACAATGGAACAAAATAAATATTGGTAATAATCTTTTACATAGACCCCACTGTGATAATCCCACCCAAAAACATTCCCTTTGGATTATATTTTGTGCAGAGATTGTGGAAATCTGTAAAAGCAGCAAGTGAAACTGTTTATAGTCAAGACAAACTGGCTTATAATGGGTTACATTTCTGAAAATGAATAAATATTTTTGGTATGTATAGCTTCATCTGAAGGTAAAATGTTTGAAAGAAAAAAGAAAAAAGTTTTTTTTTTTTTTTTTACCATTCTTATCATTAGAAAAATAATTAGCCAAAACAGGACAATGGGAGGGGCATAACAATGAAGGGTAAGTATTAGTTAGCAGTGTACAAGGGTTAAAAACTCCACCGCTGAGCCTCAAAGCCCAATCATAGCAGGGATGAAATCCAAGATCTGACACACACACACACACACACACACTACCCACACACACTGCACACACACACACACGCACGCACGCACACACACAAATTACACACACGCTGCACAAATTAGCTTACAGGCTTTACTCCCGCTGCGCAAACCTTACTGTGCATGAAAGAAAGAAAAAAGAAAAAAGTGAGAGATATGGAGTGGGAGGGAGAAAGAGAGGAATGGAGAAGGCAGGGAGGCAGGGAGTGAGAGAGACAGAAAGAACGAAAGAAAGAAAGAAAGAAAGAAAGAAAGAAAGAAAGAAAGAAAGAAAGAAAGAAAGAAAGAAAGAGGAAAGGTACAGAGGAAATCAGTGGCAGTGAGTGAGTGTGTTTCTGGCCTCTGATCTAATATTTGGACTGGCATCACAAATCATTTCACCTCACTCAAATCTCATTCATTACAGCACAGCATCTGCCAACAGCCAAGAGCAGCATAAACATTCAGCCTGTATAACTAATATATAACTCATAGGGATGACTTTGTTTCAGTTTGAGCTGATGGACGGCCTGGAGACTCCAGTGCATCCTACTGCTTTGCAATTAGTTCAGAGATAATCAATGAGTGCTTGTACAGTTATAGTCACACAACAAACTACCAAACCAGCATCTGGTGTTAAGCAAATAAGCAGGGATATGGAAATAAATATTCAATCTCAACAATCAAATGCCCTAATTATCAGACTGTTCTGAGGTCTGATCTGTCATTCAGTCATTCAGATGTCCTTCCAGTAGGGGTCACTACTGCTCTTCAGTGGCTACACAGGGCAGTTTCTAAATGACTTATTTTGTGAAAACAGCAGGTGAAGCCAGGCTATTTGTAATGTCTGAGTCTCTAATAGTAGAACCCCTAAATTAATAGGAAGATACAAAAGTCTGGCGATGAATCAAAGGTTTAGTAATGTATGTAATGACAACTGTCATGAAGATGAATAGCATGTTTTGTTTGAGTGTAAAAACTGCCTGGCTAAATATTTTGTAAATCATCCATCCATATTTCAACTTATTCTGTAACTGCAGAAAGACATGACTCGTACCAAAGATCTATTCTGGTAGTTTACCATTTTGTTTGTACTCCATACCACAATGTGTGGTCTAGAGCAGGGGTTCCCAACCTTTTTTGTGCCAAGGACCGGTAGATACATGGAAAAAAAAGTTGTGGACCGGTTGTCAATTTTAATGGTTTTAGTTACATATATACTTACTCACCAGGTAGCGACAAAGGGTAAATAACAGCCTTTTGTGTTGTACTGTATGTAGCCTACAGTATTTATGTTTTTGTTTCAACTACAAACATAAATAAACGTCAACTTGAAACTATGTTTCAACTACCACACACAGCCTATAATATTATAGCCTATGTTTATAAAAAATTGGCCCGGTACCGGTCCGCTGCACGGGGGTTGGGGACCACTGGTCTAGAGAGTAAAATAAAATCTGAATCTGGGAGGGGGGGAGTTAGTTTCACTTTGTTACTCTGTTACTGGATGGTTAGCATGCAGCCTGCTCTGTTACTGTATGGTTAGCATGCAGCCTGGCGCTGCCGTTACCTTTCTGGTGAGCGGCACCTCGATGGGCACAGGCACCAGCTCGGCCAGCAGACAGCCGTAGAAGGCCACCATGAACATCACAGGGTCGTTGTTGGGGAACACAAGGGCTACCTGCAGGAAGATCACATGAACACTTTGGCTGTCATAGTCTGCATTCTGACAGGAAGACATAATGTCAGAGATTTATTTTTACAGCAAAACACTAGATGGTAAGAGGGAAGTGCAACAAAATATAGTGAACAAGATCTGACACCAATCATTTGCTTCCCCTTGTAGGTCAACATAGTCATATTATCCTATTATAAAAGGGAGCATGTAGACAATCTCTGTTCTCTCTCTGTTTACATTTTTGTCCCACTGATGATGTCATCAGTGATGTCATAAATCCCTGATGATGTCACTTGAGCAATTGTGCTTTGTGACATCACTGATGATGTCATCAGTGACATCATCAGCATTGTGACATCGCTGATCAGTGATGTCATAAGACACTGATGATGTCATCAGTAATGTCATAAGACTGATGGATGTAAACTTAAGGGGCACACACACACTCGCACACATGTAAACTTAAGGGCAATAACATTTTGTGAGCAACACACACACACCTGCGTGCGGCAATAGAGCAGGCGAGGCCACGCAGCAGCCGAGCTGGCAAGCCCACACAGTGGGCGAGCCTAGGAATCGAGAGCGCGAGATGCCTAGTATTTGAAAATGGGACATAGGATATGCAAAATTCTGTATGGAAACCATGCATAAATATCATAAGCATTTTAAGTGGTTTGAATTGATTCTGAATTCTCTGTTGGGATGAAAATCTGCAAGCCTATTTAGTCTGTTATGCTCCTATCTTGAATGATAAACAATAATATTTTTAGTAAAAATAGATGAGGCACGCACATCCAACACAGTTAGGGTGGGTGCTGCATCACATCCAACACAGTTACGGTGGTGCTGCATCACATCCAACACAGTTAGGGTGGTGCTGCATCACATCCAACACAGTTAGGGTGGTGCTGCATCACATCCAACACAGTTAGGGTGGGTGCTGGATCACATCCAACACAGTTAGGGTGGTGCTGGATCACATCCAACACAGTTAGGGTGGGTGCTGGATCACATCCAACACAGTTAGGGTGGTGCTGGATCACATCCAACACAGTTAGGGTGGTGCTGCATCACATCCAACACAGTTAGGGTGGGTGCTGGATCACATCCAACACAGTTAGGGTGGTGCTGGATCACATCCAACACAGTTAGGGTGGGTGCTGGATCACATCCAACACAGTTAGGGTGGTGCTGGATCACATCCAACACAGTTAGGGTGGTGCTGGATCACATCCAACACAGTTAGGGTGGTGCTGGATCACATCCAACACAGTTAGGGTGGTGCTGGATCACATCCAACACAGTTAGGGTGGTGCTGGATCACATCCAACACAGTTAGGGTGGGTGCTGGATCACATCCAACACAGTTAGGGTGGTGCTGGATCACATCCAACACAGTTAGGGTGGTGCTGCATCACATCCAACACAGTTAGGGTGGTGCTGCATCACATCCAACACAGTTAGGGTGGTGCTGCATCACATCCAACACAGTTAGGGTGGTGCTGCATCACATCCAACACAGTTAGGGTGGTGCTGCATCACATCCAACACAGTTAGGGTGGTGCTGGATCACATCCAACACAGTTAGGGTGGTGCTGGATCAAATAGTTACTTACAAGATAAATAATGGATCTGTACACCACTGGAGCTCCCGTGTAGTTTTTTTTATTTCTTTATAAATTGAGTGACGTTTCGAGCCAGTCGGCAACAATAGCTTTTTACATCTGTTTTCATCTCTTTTTTCTTTCTTTTTCTAGCACTAACTTGTTTGTAATACAGGTGTGATCTAGGAATCAAAGCTCATTTGCTGCAGCACAGGAATGTAACATGTAACTAACCTCATGATGTCTGCATTACCGCCCATCTATTTAACATACGGTCATATTTCTATTGATATTTCATATTGACTTACCCTGTCTCCAGGCAGAAGTAAAGGCTCGTTTCTGCTGCTCAGCTTGTTAAGAAGAGTGTAGGCCAGCTTCTGACTGCGGGTCCATAGTTTACCTACAGAGGAGTACACACACTGTCAGCTATATCATATGATTTAAACACCTGTGGATCAAAGCATACATAAATGATAGCTCAGATCAACAATTGATTAAAAATAAGGCTGGCAGAGTCTTCTATAGAGACAATTCATTGTATTCACGAGTTTCATGTTGAGACCGTGGGCACTTCCATGACACCCTCCCTCCCTGTTTCCAGCTGCCGGTTGCCTGTTTCCGCCCAGGACCATTCATAGCGAAACAGACTGAAAATAATCATAATAATTGTTGTGACTTTGTACCTACCTATGTCTTGTAATGATGCCCCCCAGCATAATCACTTCACACGTGCATAATTGTCAGGCTGCTTTTGTATATAAGAAATTGGGATAAAATAAGCCAAACGTTCCCACTCTTTGACAGCGGCGCGCACCTCCTTGCTAGTGAAAAAAATGTAAACAGGAAGTCGACAACCGGCTACCGCTGGGAATCATGGGAAAAGTAAGTCCAGGAAAAAGGTGAAAAGTTAGTGATTTGTCCAGGGTATTGATGACAGGGAGTGTTGAAAGATGATATACCCCCCCCCCCTCTCCTCATTTGGCAAAATTAAAGTGAAACATTGCTTCCCCCCTGCTGTTCTCCATTGTTACTTCTGGACAAATCACCCACAGGCTCATAAATCAGACCTACCGTAGGTGAGTGTGTAAACAGGTTCATACATCATACTGTACCTACCGTAGGTGAGTGTGTAAACGGGCTTGCCAGCGTTGTCTAGTCCGGTCAGACAGGGGCTCTTGGGCTGTGTGGTGCCCCAGCGTTGTAAGGCCGCTGGCAAGGAGGGAGGCCAGTTGGTGACGACGCCCAGAGGATCTCCTTCCAGGGAACTCATCTGCTGGCCTTCTGGCTTTGGCTGGTTGGGATCTGGCTGCTGGACTAAATACACAAGGAGGACAGTGTTTCCCACAGGATTTAGAGTATTTGTGGTAGGGGACCGCAGACCCCCTAGGGGGGTGCGGGTGCATCCCCCCCGCGAGATTTTTTAAAACATTTTAAAGTAAAATGCATGAATTTGGTGTACTTTGAGAAAGCTTAAGAGCAAAATTAAAAGGCTACATCTATGAAGAAAATGTCATCATTACTGTGCTGTGGGGTTACAATAACAAACTAAATTTCTCCCTATAGGTCAGGGATACTCAACTTGCTTTGCCACTTTCGTGAAATGATAGAAGGCGAGGGGCCAGTTAATAAACAAACAATATACATTTTTCTGTAGCGGATTGTAGGTTTTTGGGGTGTCAGCCGGAGTTTAGGCTGACAGTGTTGTGCACACCGGATAGTTAGTTAGGTTAAGTTACTTAGGTTAAGTACATACATAAGTGCCTGGGTAGCGAGCAGATGGCGGTGACAATTTAGCAGCTAAATCATAGATTATTTAAAGATATTCCATATTCCAGACTGAAATGCTATAACAGAAGTATTGGCCAGAATGACATGAACATTTATTGGACACTTATTCAGCGGATATCTTGCATGTTGCGTTCAGGTGCACTGTAAAATAAAAAATAAAATAAAAAAACTTTTTTTTTTTTTTTTTTGGTCAACATCTTTTTGTGGCGGTCCAAATCCTTTTGTGGCGGCCCGCCACAAATTCCTTTATGTATGGGAAACACTGGAGGAGGAGGAAGGGACATGAGTCGATACAGTTGAAACGGTCACTGGGCAATTTTTTCTGGCAGAGTCAACTGTGTGTTAGTCTCTCCCCAGGCTCAAATATTACATTGAATCGCTGCGCTCTGCATACTACATAAATGAGTCTGTGCCACTTCACAGCCACTGTTGGTTTTTGAAGGCGGGTTAAAATTGAATGAGTGACAGGTCGTAGCACCGATGAGAGAGTGGTTCGAAAAATGGGCTGCGCCTCCCATGTTGTCTAATCGCAAAGTCGTTACTGATTGGGGATGACTGAATCCACCACTGGCCAAAAACTGGCCAAGTGAACGGTTTCCTCCCATAACCAGCTGGCTGGGGGAAAGCGTCCCAGACCCAGAGAGAGATCTGTAGCATGCAGTAACACTGCACTGCTGCCTGTCTGAGCTGCAGTGTGTGTGTGTGTGTGTGTGCGTGCATGCGCGCGCGCGCGCGTGTGTGTGTGTGTATTTCTGGACTGCATGCTGACAGAAAAAGAGCTGTTTCAGGATAAGGAAGTGGGACAATGGCGTGCTGCAGAGATGACGCATGGGTGTTATATGATGTTGTCCCTGCTGTGTTAGGGGACATTCAAACCAAAAGCGTTTTTGGAGCTGCCAGCGTCTTTCTGAAATTCATTCTCTATGTAAGGACGCGCTAGACGTGCTCCTCTTTTAATGAACGCACCTGTTGTTTTTGGAGGGGCGCTGTGGCCGTTTTAAAGCTGAAAAAAGTTGAACATTAGAGGAAAAGCGCGCTGCTCGTCTTTTCCACTCGTACCTTCTCTCCTCCCGAGGGATTCTCAACCTCTGCTGCTGCTAGAATTGGCAATAATCTGGCTTTCGTGTTGACAGTGAACAACATCAAACAGACAAAACTAGCTGGCTACCGTCCTTGTGGTCGTTGTGTTCTGATCTGTACTGCACGCGACTACAGGGGGAAATAAACGGAGGGCACAAAAAAAACGCTCCGTGCGCTGTGTTTTGTGCACAATGGAAGCGCTCTCAACATGATTTTCATAGTGTTCTGACTGAAAAGAACGCGTTTGGTGTGAATGTCCCCTTATGGAGGACAACCCGGAAGTTAGCATCGCCCTGGGTTCCCTCGTCTCAAGGTCAATTGTATTTTTTTAATGGGTTTTTGGTTTATGATACTTACAGATGTTATTATCCAATTTGGTCAATTCCTTGTTGATTGTATTTAAATATGACATTTGTAATGGATGTAAGGGGTGTGGTTTTGGTATTGTGTGTGGGGGCGGCTTTAGCTCAGGAGGTAGAGCGGGTCGGCCAATGACGCAAGGGTTGGCGGTTCGATCCCCGCTCCCTCCCGGCTGCTGTCGCTGTGTCCCTGGGCAAGACACTTAACCCTCCTTGCTCCCGATGGTGTGTAGGCACCCTGCGTGGCAGCCTGCCGCCATCGGTGTATGAATGGGTGAATGTAGACTATCTACTGATTGTAAAGCGCTTTGGATAAAAGCGCTATATAAATGCAGACCATTTACCATTTAAATGTTCATTTCTGTTTTCGGGCCTGAGGACCCCCTCGAAAACGAGATGGTGCATCTCAATGAGTTTATCCTCCTTTTTTTTAAGCTTTAGTAACACCTGTCTTCTTCTCTGTCCAGTGACTGTTACCTCTCTCTCTCTCACCTCAGTCAGTCTGGTGTTACCTCTCTCTCTCTCTCACCTCAGTCAGTCTGGTGTTACCTCTCTCTCTCTCACCTCAGTCAGTCTGGTGTTACCTCTCCCTCTCTCTCTCTCTCACCTCAGTCAGTCTGGTGTTACCTCTCTCTCTCTCACCTCAGTCTGGTGTTACCTCTCCCTCTCTCTCTCTCTCACCTCAGTCAGTCTGGTGTTACCTCTCTCTCTCTCACCTCAGTCAGTCTGGTGTTACCTCTCTCTCTCTCACCTCAGTCAGTCTGGTGTTACCTCTCTCTCTCTCACCTCAGTCTGGTGTTACCTCTCTCTCTCTCTCACCTCAGTCAGTCTGGTGTTACCTCTCTCTCTCTCACCTCAGTCTGGTGTTACCTCTCTCTCTCTCTCTCTCTCACCTCAGTCAGTCTGGTGTTACCTCTCTCTCTCTCACCTCAGTCTGGTGTTACCTCTCTCTCTCTCTCTCTCTCACCTCAGTCAGTCTGGTGTTACCTCTCTCTCTCTCACCTCAGTCTGGTGTTACCTCTCTCTCTCTCTCTCTCTCACCTCAGTCAGTCTGGTGTTACCTCTCTCTCTCTCACCTCAGTCTGGTGTTACCTCTCTCTCTCTCTCTCTCTCACCTCAGTCAGTCTGGTGTTACCTCTCTCTCTCTCACCTCAGTCTGGTGTCACCTCTCTCTCTCTCTCTCTCTCACCTCAGTCAGTCTGGTGTTACCTCTCTCTCTCTCACCTCAGTCTGGTGTTACCTCTCTCTCTCTCTCTCTCACCTCAGTCAGTCTGGTGTTACCTCTCTCTCTCTCTCTCTCTCTCTCTCTCTCACCTCAGTCAGTCTGGTGTTACCTCTCTCTCTCTCTCTCACCTCAGTCAGTCTGGTGTTACCTCTCTCTCTCTCTCTCACCTCAGTCAGTCTGGTGTTACCTCTCTCTCTCTCACCTCAGTCAGTCTGGTGTTACCTCTCTCTCTCTCTCTCTCTCTCTCTCTCTCTCACCTCAGTCAGTCTGGTGTTACCTCTCTCTCTCTCTCTCACCTCAGTCAGTCTGGTGTTACCTCTCTCTCTCTCTCTCACCTCAGTCAGTCTGGTGTTACCTCTCTCTCTCTCACCTCAGTCAGTCTGGTGTTACCTCTCTCTCTCTCTCTCTCTCTCTCTCTCTCACCTCAGTCAGTCTGGTGTTACCTCTCCCTCTCCCTCTCTCACCTCAAGCTGTGTTCACACCGAGATATTTATTTTTCGCTCTGTCGCTTGATTCAACCCTTTGGAATCGCTCTGTCGCTCTGTTTAAATCGCTCATCAACAGGCACACGAATTAACGGACATGTGGGGGCTATAACGTTACGCAATGTCATGATATTTGTCCACTACGAGCCACTGTCATTGTTTACAAGCTAAAGCCTATCAGCGTGCTCCTAATGCGAGCTCCATACCGGTAGTACAGACTTCACTTCATGTCAGCTGTCAGCCTGTCAATGTGGTTTGTTGCCACACAATAAACCAGCGGTTTGTTCCAAGCCAGTGTGATCCTTGACTCACTCTCACACG
>NC_139629.1:330000-332500 GCF_964638095.1 Poromitra crassiceps | reverse complement strand
CTCAGACACAGGACAGAGGAACTGGACTATAATAAGCCTGGCTCAGACACAGGACAGAGGAACTGGACTATAATAAGCCTGGCTCAGACACAGGACAGAGGAACTGGACTATAATAAGCCTGGCTCAGACAGAGGACAGAGGAACTGGACTATAATAAGCCTGGCTCAGACACAGGACAGAGGAACTGGACTATAATAAGCCTGTCTCAGACACAGGACAGAGGAGCTGGACTATAATAAGCCTGGCTCAGACACAGGACAGAGGAACTGGACTATAATAAGCCTGGCTCAGACACAGGACAGAGGAACTGGACTATAATAAGCCTGGATCAGACACAGGACAGAGGAGCTGGACTATAATAAGCCTGGCTCAGACACAGGACAGAGGAACTGGACTATAATAAGCCTGGCTCAGACACAGGACAGAGGAGCTGGACTATAATAAGCCTGGCTCAGACACAGGACAGAGGAACTGGACTATAATAAGCCTGGCTCAGACACAGGACAGAGGAACTGGACTATAATAAGCCTGGCTCAGACACAGGACAGAGGAACTGGACTATAATAAGCCTGGCTCAGACACAGGACAGAGGAGCTGGACTATAATAAGCCTGGCTCAGACACAGGACAGAGGAACTGGACTATAATAAGCCTGGCTCAGACACAGGACAGAGGAACTGGACTATAATAAGCCTGGCTCAGACACAGGACATAGGAACTGGACTATAATAAGCCTGGCTCAGACACAGGACAGAGGAACTGGACTATAATAAGCCTGGCTCAGACACAGGACAGAGGAACTGGACTATAATAAGCCTGGCTCAGACACAGGACAGAGGAACTGGACTATAATAAGCCTGGCTCAGACACAAGACAGAGGAACTGGACTATAATAAGCCTGGCTCAGACACAGGACAGAGGAACTGGACTATAATAAGCCTGGCTCAGACACAGGACAGAGGAGCTGGACTATAATAAGCCTGGCTCAGACACAGGACAGAGGAGCTGGACTATAATAAGCCTGGCTCAGACACAGGACAGAGGAGCTGGACTATAATAAGCCTGGCTCAGACACAGGACAGAGGAGCTGGACTATAATAAGCCTGGCTCAGACACAGGACAGAGGAGCTGGACTCTAATAAGCCTGGCTCAGACACAGTACATAGGAACTGGACTATATAAGCCTGGCTTAGACACAGGACAGAGGAGCTGGACTATAATAAGCCTGGCTCAGACACAGGACATAGGAACTGGACTATATAAGCCTGGCTTAGACACAGGACAGAGGAACTGGACTATAATAAGCCTGGCTCAGACACAGTACATAGGAACTGGACTATATAAGCCTGGCTCAGACACAGGACATAGGAACTGGACTATATAAGCCTGGCTTAGACACAGGACAGAGGAACTGGACTATAATAAGCCTGGCTCAGACACAGTACATAGGAACTGGACTATATAAGCCTGGCTCAGACACAGGACATAGGAACTGGACTATATAAGCCTGGCTCAGACACAGGACATAGGAACTGGACTATATAAGCCTGGCTTAGACACAGGACATAGGAACTGGACTATATAAGCCTGGCTTAGACACAGGACAGAGGAACTGGACGTGGGCGGGTAAAAATTAACTAAATGCGGATGGGCGGCGGGTGGAACAACGACAACGTATGAGCCTTGTATGTTTTTCTGTTGCACTCAGATGGAGGCAGGGGGGGGTGTGTCTGGCAGGGGGGGGGGTGTCTGGCAGCTGGTCTGACTCGAAGAGGAGAAAAGTTACTGACGCACGTTTTCGCTTTGTTTACATAACCGGCATCGTTTCAAGTATGCGCATACTGTGCAATGTGTGACGCTATATGGACTGCACAAAACATTCAAAACTCAGCTGCGGTCAAGGTGATTGATTGGAGACAATACGAGTCGGACAGATAATATAGTAGGCTAACGTTAGCAACAGGCAACAACATGTCATGGATGGATAGCGTGAAAGTGGAGAGGTCTCATCCCAACGTGGATTTACGTTCCTCCAACAGCGATCATAAAAGCAGTATGGATTATACCGGACATATTGGAAATAGCTGGTAAGTCACTTTTCTTGCTGTAACTGTCTGTGTGTCTGATAGCAGAGCTATCCAGCTGGTTAGTGAGCTAGCAGCTGCTAAAAGCTGATGAGTGCTGTTCGCCTCCTGTGTGAAACGGTGACAGTTTCGTTAGGTTCACTACAAAATGTTTGCACTGCAGATTAACGGTTATTATATACAGTATATGCGGTTCCGGATCGGAGCGCGGGTCTCATGTCTGCGGGGCGGGATGCGTTGCGTACTGATTGATCATATGTGCAGGTTCGCGGATCGGGGTCGGTACTGCACGTCGCGGGGCCGGGCGGAACCGGGTCTTGAAAATCAGACCCGCGCAGGACTCTGCAGCAGTGCAGCACCTGATGGCTGGGCCAATTAGAAAGCCCCAGACACACAGGACAACATCTGAGGGCCCC
>NC_139629.1:285000-322500 GCF_964638095.1 Poromitra crassiceps | reverse complement strand
AAGCACAGCGCACTGCAAAGTGTCCCCAAAGCACAGCGCACTGCAAAGTGTTCCCAAAGCACAGCGCACTGCAAAGTGTTCCCAAAGCACAGCGCACTGCAAAGTGTCCCCAAAGCACAGCACACTGCAAAGTGTTCCCAAAGCACAGCGCACTGCAAAGTGTTCCCAAAGCACAGCACAGCGCACTGCAAAGTGTTCCCAAAGCACAGCGCACTGCAAAGTGTTCTCAAAGCACAGCGCACTGCAAACAGTGTTCCACATGAACAAACCAACAAACACACAGACTCTTACTGAAGCAGATCCTCCTGAGCACCTCATCACTGGATCATCTGCGCCCCAATAAAATCAAAAACGGTCACTTTCTCTCGCACAGCCCCCTGGTATACCAGTGACCTATGCAAAATGAAGGCAGCTGGGCGTGTCCTCGAGCGGCGCCTCAAAGCCTCTGGTCTCACTGTACACAAATTGGCCCATAAAGACCACCAGAAAGCATACTCCAAAGCCCTCAGCACCGCTCGTGCCCAATTTTACTCCAACATTATTAACAATAGCCCTGGCAACTCCAAGCAGTTATTTTCCACCATCAATCAGTTCCTCAAGCCGCAATCCTCCACGCACACTCATACCACAGAAGAACAGTGCAATAATTTCATGACCTTTTTCAGAACCAAAGTTGACACCATTCGCTCCCTGCTCTCTGCCCCCTCCGCATCACCTGCTCCCACTACCGCCCCGCCTGTTATCTCCCAGCCTCTTTGCTGTTTCTCCACCATCACACAGCAAGAGGTTGAAGGCATCGTCAGCAAAATGAAACCATCCACCTGTGCCCTGGACCCCTTCCCCACAGCTTTACTCAAATCTAACATCTCCTCCATAAGTCCTCTGCTGACAAAAATCATAAACCTCTCGCTCCAGTCTGGCCATGTCCCCCCTGCTCTGAAAACTGCCATCATTACACCCCTCCTCAAAAAACCCACCCTGGATCCGGAAGTCCTCGCCAACTACAGGCCTATATCAAATCTCCCCTTCCTGTCCAAGGTTTTGGAAAAAGTCATCGCTGCTCAACTCCATAACCACCTCAACATCAACAGTCTTGCGGAGAAATTTCAGTCTGGCTTCCGCACTGCACACAGCACGGAGACAGCTCTGGTCAGGGTCACCAATGACTTATTGATGGCAGCTGATGCCGGCTCCCCCTCCATACTCATCCTACTTGACCTAACTGCAGCCTTTGACACAGTAGACCATAATATCCTCCTCAGTCAACTACAACTCATCGGACTCTCTTCCTCTGCCTTAAACTGGTTCCAATCCTACCTCTCCGATAGAACCGAGTACGTATCCTTGGGAGGTAAGAAATCCCTGTCCCAACCTGTCATCTCTGGTGTCCCCCAAGGATCCGTACTCGGTCCCGACCTATTCAACCTATACATGCTTCCCCTTGGCCAAGTCATTAGCCGGCACGGGTTATCATTCCACTGCTATGCTGATGACACGCAATTATATCTCAGGATCAACCAACCCCCCTCTGCAGCCTCACCTCCATCTGCATCATCCACACTAAACAGCTCCAAAACTGTAGCCATGCTCATTGGCACCCCCCACCAGATCAAAACATGCCCCATAACCAGCATCTCCTTCTCCAGCCACAACCTCTCCCTTTCAACCACAGTCACCAACCTGGGCGTAAAAATGGACCCTCAACTTCAACTCGAGACACACATAAAACACCTCTGCAAGACATCATTTTTTCACCTCAGGAACATCGCCAAACTCCGTCCAACTCTCACCATGCCCGATGCTGAAAAACTGGTCCATGCCTTTGTCTCCTCCAGGTTGGATTACTGTAATGCACTTCTCATCGGGATCCCTAGCAAAAGCCTGCAAAGGCTCCAATATATACAAAACAGTGCTGCTAGGATCCTGATGAGAGTGCGAAAGTTTGACCACATCACCCCTGTCCTCCGTTCTCTCCACTGGCTTCCCATCACCTCCAGAACCGAATACAAGCTTTCCCTTTTGACTCACCAGTGCATCCACGGCAATGCCCCCCCATACCTTAAAGAACTTCTCACTCTCAAACCCTCTACCCGATCACTCCGCTCATCCAACTCCAACCTCCTGGAGCAACCCAAGACAAACCTGCGCACCATGGGCGAACGGGCTTTCTGCTCCACCGCCCCACGTTTGTGGAATGCTCTCCCTGACCATCTGAGAGCCCCACAATCTTTTGGCGCTTTTAAAACTGGACTCAAGACTCACCTTTTTAGCAAAGCTTTTCCTTAAAACTGTAACTTTTAATGTTCTTTTAATGTTTTAATGTTCTTTTAATCTTTTAATTTTTTATTATCTTATTTTCCCTTTTAATTTTTATTCTTTTAGTAATTTTTATTCTTTTTACTACTGTAGCACTCTGAGATTTTACCCAAAATGAAAAGTGCAAGACAAGTTCAATTTATTATTATTATTATTATTATTATTATTATTATTATTATTATTATTATTTTTATTATTATTATTATTATTATTATTATTATCTGTTGTTTGCTGTTATGAGCTTGTTTGCTCAGACCCAGTCACCCAAACACAGACCTGTGTATGATGGACCTGTGTATGATGGACCTGTGTATGATGGACCTGTGCATGATGGACCTGTGTATGATGGACCTGTGTATGATGGACCTGTGCATGATGGACCTGTGCATGATGGACCTGTGTATGATGGACCTGTGTATGATGGACCTGTGTATGATGGACCTGTGTATGATGGACCTGTGTATGATGGACCTGTGTATGGTGGACCTGTGTATGATGGACCTGTGTATGATGGACCTGTGCATGATGGACCTGTGCATGATGGACCTGTGTATGATGGACCTGTGTATGATGGACCTGTGTATGATGGACCTGTGTATGATGGACCTGTGTATGATGGACCTGTGTATGATGGACCTGTGTATGATGGACCTGTGTATGATGGACCTGTGTATGATGGACCTGTGTATGATGGACCTGTGTATGATGGACCTGTGTATGATGGACCTGTGCATGATGGACCTGTGCATGATGGACCTGTGTATGATGGACCTGTGTATGATGGACCTGTGCATGATGGACCTGTGTATGATGGACCTGTGTATGATGGACCTGTGTATGATGGACCTGTGTATGATGGACCTGTGTATGATGGACCTGTGTATGATGGACCTGTGTATGATGGACCTGTGTATGATGGACCTGTGTATGATGGACCTGTGTATGATGGACCTGTGTATGATGGACCTGTGCATGATGGACCTGTGCATGATGGACCTGTGTATGATGGACCTGTGTATGATGCACCTGTGTATGATGCACCTGTGTATGATGGACCTGTGCTCACTGTCCACTGCTGAAGTAAATGACAGAACCAGAGTCTCAAGGGCCAAGGAGCAGGGCCACAGAGGTTTATTTACAGCTCCAGTCACTGCTGCACTCTTTATGACAGCAAACTCAAGGGGACAGACAAATCAGACAGCTCCATCCTAATAGGCTATTGCTCCTACACACACACACACACACACACACACACACACACACACACACACACACACACACACACACACACACTCTCGCTACACTGCTGCTGAGAGCTGAAGGAAGATAAATCCACTGAATCTTATTAACTCGCCCGTGACACTCGCATGGCGATGTGAGCGAGTGGCTCTGACGAGGGAAGCAGCTTTGAGCCCTTTCACACGACTGACTGACAGTGAGAAGACAGGCGGAGACGCTCATTAGCAAGACGTGAATTAAAAGTGCTGTCGCTCGTTCCCTTTGTCTCGCCTCATGAAGCTGCTGCGTATCTGGAGCGGAGATAAGAACACCGCTGTCTGTCTGGGAAGGAGCTACGGTTGCAGAAGAATACTCAGATCGACAAATACAGGTTTAGATATTAGCTCTTAAAAAATGACAAAATACGCACATCACTTTGAGGGGTGCTGGGTTAGATATAAATTACAGTAGAAATAATAGAGCCGGCACACACTTGTATGCTCCAAAGAATACTTTACTTAAGACAATGTTTCAAGTCTTAGCTCTTCATATGACCTCGACAGGTTGCTTGGCTAGCACTAATAGAAAGCACTGATGTTCTGCTGGAATAATACGCATGAACGTCAAACTGAAAAATGAATCTTTCTAATTGTGTGTACCTATACTGATGAATGGAGGAAGTGGAGACCTGAGGGCCATGTAGGAGGTTCTGCAGGTTTTGTATGGAGACCTGAGGGCCATGCAGGAGGTTCTGCAGGTTTTGTATGGAGACCTGAGGGCCATGCAGGAGGTTCTGCAGGAGGTTCTGCATGTTTTGTATGGAGACCTGAGGGCCATGCAGGAGGTTCTGCAGGTTTTGTATGGAGACCTGAGGGCCATGCAGGAGGTTCTGCAGGAGGTTCTGCAGGTTTTGTATGGAGACCTGAGGCCCATGCAGGAGGTTCTGCAGGTTTTGTATGGCTGTATGCAGTGTTGGTCAGTAGCTTGCCCATCACTTACTGTATGTCACTGTCAGTGCCTTTATTACCTTGTCGTCTACCTGAATGATACCCAAAAGAGGATTTCTTCACAAGCACACTTGGAGGAAATATGTTTTGAGATCTGATACTTTTTGCTTCCTTGGCAAGATCACAGTGATTCCGGCTGCGCAATACTTTTCTACTTCAGTACACTGCAATCTTGATGCCCTACCGTGTGCAACAAACCCTGCTGTGTGTTAAGACCAGCCCTACCGTGTGCAACAAACCCTGCTGTGTGTTCAGACCAGCCCTACCGTGTGCAACAAACCCTGCTGTGTGTTCAGACCAGCCCTACCGTGTGCAACAAACCCCGCTGTGTGTTCAGACCAGCCCTACCGCGTGCAACAAACCCTGCTGTGTGTTCAGACCAGCCCTACCGTGTGCAACAAACCCTGCTGTGTGTTCAGACCAGCCCTACCGTGTGCAACAAACCCTGCTGTGTGTTAAGACCAGCCCTACCGTGTGCAACAAACCCTGCTGTGTGTTAAGACCAGCCCTACCGTGTGCAACAAACCCTGCTGTGTGTTCAGACCAGCCCTACCGTGTGCAACAAACCCTGCTGTGTGTTCAGACCAGCCCTACCGTGTGCAACAAACCCTGCTGTGTGTTCAGACCAGCCCTACCGTGTGCAACAAACCCTGCTGTGTGTTCAGACCAGCCCTACCGTGTGCAACAAACCCTGCTGTGTGTTCAGACCAGCCCTACCGTGTGCAACAAACCCTGCTGTGTGTTCAGACCAGCCCTACCGTGTGCAACAAACCCTGCTGTGTGTTCAGACCAGCCCTACCATGTGCAACAAACCCTGCTGTGTGTTAAGACCAGCCCTACCGTGTGCAACAAACCCTGCTGTGTGTTAAGACCAGCCCTACCGTGTGCAACAAACCCTGCTGTGTGTTCAGACCAGCCCTACCGTGTGCAACAAACCCTGCTGTGTGTTAAGACCAGCCCTACCGTGTGCAACAAACCCTGCTGCGTGTTCAGACCAGCCCTACCGTGTGCAACAAACCCTGCTGTGTGTTCAGACCAGCCCTACCGTGTGCAACAAACCCTGCTGTGTGTTAAGACCAGACCTACCGTGTGCAACAAACCCTGCTGCGTGTTCAGACCAGCCCTACCGTGTGCAACAAACCCTGCTGTGTGTTCAGACCAGCCCTGTACGGAATGCTTCACTCACTCACTCAATATGGGGACTCACTCTTCTATTCCTTTGGTAAACCCAACTGCATTGGACTGTGGTTTATGGGGGGGGGGGGGGGGGGGTGTAGGGTAAATTCACTGTTCATTAGAAATTGCAGTGCATTGTGGGTATTTTATAGTGGATTATATAGTGAGTCAAATCAACGGTTGAGAATTGGGACACTAGTAAACAATGTAAACACACTATATATATAGTCCACTATTTCTGTAATAGGGAAGGAACAGGGCTATTATCACACCTTCCGATGTACAGATGAACCATCCCAGGTAGGGATGCACCGATATGAAAATTTTGGCCGATGCCGATATCCGATATTAACATTGCTGTTATGGCCGATAACCGATATTTACCGATGTCGATATGATCTGTATAAAAACACATTTCTATGATAATAACATTTTGTAGATACTGAAAAACACATGTAAACACTGAATTTGAAAAAGTAATGCATTTCTTTATTTCAAAAACATTTGTAAAAGCCCATAAATCATAGATTTACTGCATTATTTCATCTCAATGTGAAAATATGGCTGATACCGATAACCGATATTAACATTGCAACATCGGACTGACGGATATGTTAAAAAATGACTAACATCGGCCGATACCAATATGATTGCCGATATATCGTGCATCCCTAATCCCAGGGGAGCAAAGCAATGCTGTTAACCCTCAACAAGGAAGTGCCTAAACTCTGACAACCATTACCTCTGGGTTCTGGAACCATTAACTGGGTGAAAGCTGCTTTAAGGGGAGGCGTAAAAAATAATGAAAAACTAAAAAGAAACATAGGGTACCACTGGCACCTTTCATATGTGATGGTGTGTGTGTGTGTGTGTGTGTGCGTGTGTGTGTGTGCGTGTGTGTGTGTGTGTGTGTGTGTGTGTCACTGACCTAGCTGGGTGTGTGCCATGAGGTCGGCCAGTGCGGTAGCTGCTGCGTTGGCGTTGAGCGCTGCGTGGGCAGCGGTGTTGGTGTTGATGGATCTCCCTCCGGGGTGGGATGAGGTGGATGATGCGGAGGATGAGGTGGACGAGCCCTGGATGACGCGGTTAAACCAGTGCTCGACAGCGGGGTGGCCGTGCCCGTGGCCCTGGTAGGGCGTGGAGGTGGCCAGACGTCCCTGCCGGCGCAGCGAGCCCTCGTCCTCCGATGCCGAGGAGGTGTCTGTGTGTGACAAGACAGGGCAGCGTCACAACAGTGGACCAGAACATGGGCTGTATACATTGGACCAGAACATGAGCTGTATACATTGGACCAGAACATGAGCTGTCTACATTGGACCAGAGCATGAGCTGTGTGGACCAGAACATGAGCTGTCTACATTGGACCAGAGCATGGGCTGTCTACATTGGACCAGAACATGAGCTGTCTACATTGGACCAGAACATGAGCTGTCTACATTGGACCAGAACATGAGCTGTCTACATTGGACCAGAACATGGGCTGTCTACATTGGACCAGAACATGAGCTGTCTACATTGGACCAGAGCATGAGCTGTGTGGACCAGAACATGAGCTGTCTACATTGGACCAGAGCATGGGCTGTCTACATTGGACCAGAACATGAGCTGTCTACATTGGACCAGAACATGAGCTGTCTACATTGGACCAGAACATGAGCTGTCTACATTGGACCAGAACATGAGCTGTCTACATTGGACCAGAACATGAGCTGTCTACATTGGACCAGAACATGAGCTGTCTACATTGGACCAGAACATGAGCTGTCTACATTGGACCAGAACATGAGCTGTCTACATTGGACCAGAACATGAGCTGTCTACATTGGACCAGAACATGAGCTGTCTACATTGGACCAGAACATGAGCTGTCTACATTGGACCAGAACATGGGCTGTCTACATTGGACCAGAACATGGGCTGTCTACAGTGTCATCAGGAAAAAAAACAAGGTGCAGGAGTCAGACCATATGCTGATGATATGCCGATGATGTCCTCCTACTCCTCCTCCCTCATACTCACCCCTTTAATTGATTGTTTTGTTTTTGCCTTATTTTTTATGTATATATTTCTTTGCTATATTTCCCACTATTTGTTTTGCTATATATTCTTTCTATTTTGTGCCTATAGCAAATTATGTCTTGTGTCTGCTACTGGTGTAAGAGAGAGCCTTGCTAGTTGTGGTATATGCTCAAGTTATTATGGCTTGCACTAAATCCCAGCCAGTGATGACTTTGCTATCTCTCCCCTGAGGCACCTGTGAGCACTTGGTCTCTGCAAAAATAGCCTGAATCAGGACAACTGAGCCTGAGCCAGGTAAGAATCATTCAGAAGCAACACATTCCACTTCATCTGCTAAGAAGCTCTAAGCATTTTCTGTTCTTTCAACTGGATCAATGGAGTTATATAACAGCAGCAGGCCAGATATCTGCATTCTGTAGAGAACTGAGTTAAGGTGCGTTCACACCGAGATATTTATTTTTCGCTCTGTCGCTTGATTCAACCCTTTGGAATCGCTCTGTCGCTCTGTTTAAATCGCTCATCAACAGGCACACGAAATGACGGACATGTGGGGGATATAACGTTACGCAATGTCATGCTGTTTTTCCACTACGAGCCACCGTCATTGTTTACAAGCTAAAGCCTATCAGCGTGCTCCTAATGCGAGCTCCATACCGGTAGGACAGACTTCACTTCACTTCAAACAATCTACGAAAAAAAGGTCATCAGCCTAGCACTCAAAATCCTAGATGACCCATCTCACCTTTTATTTTGTGATTATGACCTGCTGCCCTCGGGCAGACGATACAGAGCGTATAGATGTAAGAGTAACCGCTTCAAGCTCTCTTTCCTACCCACTTCTGTGCTATTGTTGAACAAACAGGCGGCATTGCCCCTTCCCCAAAGAGGGTGTTCCCTATAAAACCAGGTCATATGCCGGTCGATGTCTTCTCACTTTTTTTTATATTTTTATTATTTTATTTTATTTTATTTATTTTACTTTTTCACTATTTTTACTATTTTTATTTTATTTTATTCTCTTAGCTTTTTATTTTATTCTCTTACTCTTCATTAAGAACTCTCTACAAACAGAGGCAAATCTTGCCTGTCTTAGTATTAGTAGAGCTGAAATTCTTTTAAAACAAAGCAGAACTCTCTACTAATCTGGATTGCCTGTCCTAGTATTGGTAGAGCTGAATTCTTTTTTAAACAAAGCAGAACTCTCTATTGTACTGTCATATACTGAGTTCTGGTCTTACTTAGTTGAGTGCCCTATTGCTCTTGAGGTGAGGTTTGTACCTCCAAAAAGTGTATTTATTTTATCTTCAATACTTTTACTTTATCAAATGGGAAATTGCAATGAGGGTTGTGCAATAAACCCACAATGACTGTGCAATATGCTTAGAATGTCATTAGGATGAAATGTTGAACCAAATTGAACAAACCAGTGTTTGCTGTCTTTTATTTCTATATTACACGCTGGCAAAATTTCCCAGTGGAAAGTGCATGTTGGAAAGGGACCACATTGTATGCTCGATATGTTTTTTCCCTGTCTGTTGTATGTATTGTGTCTAAACCTCTATACATGCGATATGTGGCTGTTGTACGGCACTACTTGCCCAAGACAAATTTCCCCTCGGGGACAATAAAGTTCATCTCAAGTTCATCTCATGTCAGCTGTCAGCCTGTCAATGCGGTTTGTTGCCACACAATAAACCAGCGGTTTGTTCCAAGCCAGTGTGATCCTTGACTCACTCTCACACGGCAGCCAATCAGCGTTGAACAGCGAGCGACTGATGCCAGCGTATTTTCGCTCGAGTTGGGATATTTCATCTCGGGCGACGAGCGTATTTTCTCCCTGTCGCTCTGTCTCTGCCGCTCGGACGCCCAGCGATTTTTCTCCAAGGCGAATATACGCTCAATCACTCGTTTGCATTGACTTTGTATGTAAACTCGACGCCAGCGAAAAACTTTAATAGGTCGATGTGAACGCACCTTTAGAGAAACACACACACACACACACACACACACACACACACACACACACACACACAGACACACACCGCCTGCCACATTACACATTACTCAGCATTAATGACGTCAACAGCAGTGATCATTCTGTGGACCCGAAGAAAGTACACAACTCACACACATCTGCAATAATTACACCTAAGCTCTCTGGCCATCCAATCAAAAAGGTTTAATAATCTGTATAACTGTAAAATACATACATATACTGTGTGTGTGTGTGTGTCTGTGTGTGTGTGTGTATACAGTATATATTAGTGCTGCACGATTAATCTAATCGCAATCGCAGTCAGCACGTGTGATTACATAACCGCAAAAGTGTGCGATTATTATTATTATTTTCACGTCTTTTTGAGTGTGTGTGTTACACGCGACGCAGCAAACACACGTTTCTCTGCCATCACACTGGGCATCAACACTAGCCCACAAATAAGTAATGTTATGCGCAGCAAGGTTACACCTTACCGAGAGGGAGAGAGAGAACATACAAGATCGTTAACAGCGAGCTATGCTAATAACTAGCTAGCCGTTCAGAAACGCATGTAAACAGCCGTGTGATTAGTGAGAACGTCAGTAAAATAAGGAGAGAGCTGCAGGTGCTTATGCAGAACTAGTGCACGATTAAGTGCACAGTGGGTAATGACCCGCTGTGATGAAGAATATAGCGAGAGATTAACTCATTGAGTGCCAATGACGACAGTTATCGTCAATTCGAATACTAACGTAGAGTGCCAAAGACGACGATTGTCGTCAATTGCGTTTTTTGACGGTGGGACGTGGATCAATGCCCGATACATCTCCTGTACAAATATTGTAGCTATTGGAGGTCTATAACCTATTTTACCGACCCAGTAGGTGGCGACAGTGCTCTCCAGATTACAGAAAGGTCCGGAAAACAGGAGGAAAAAGCCGTGATCAAAGAGAAACCGATGCATGCTGCAGCCAGAGCCATATAGATTGCTCTGTCTGCAGCTTGACGTTGTCTGCGAACCGCAGTCAATCCGCGCACACAACTGAGCTCCTCTGCCTCTGTCTGTCTGTCTGCATAGTTTCTTCACACGATTAGCCGCCAGAAAGGCAGCACCCGACGCCGAAGGGCCAAACCTTTCCCTGCAGTCCGGGTTGGCATTTCCTTGTCGCGCTGGGAGCCGCCCGGCGCACACAAACGGAGCCTCCGAAAATAGACTGGGTGCGTGAGGCTGTGTAGTGTGGGGAGGAGTTTGCAGCTGAGGGGGGGAGAGGGGGGTGGGGCACGCAGTGCACCACACAACTACACCACGTCACTACATCATAAAATATTATCTTCAGACTCAGTGAATGTGCTTGAAATGCTGCATTTCACAAAAGGCGGAATAACTCAGCTTCTAATTTGAAAAGTGTATTTTTGCTCAAAACAGCCTATATTCTCCGGCTCATAACTAAAGAACGGAAAATGGGATTAATAAACTTTTTTTTGCAGATGATAGAAGAGAGTCTCCTCGTTCTTTGTGCGTGTTCGGTGTTTACATAGTAATATCACACAATATTCTGTGGGCCTCGAGAAATCACTGAAAACGCTCTGAAACTCTGGCACTGGGAGCGTCCGTTCTCCAAAAGTGGCTGGCACTCAGTGAGTCAACAAGGTTGATAGCAGCAAAACACTGTCACAGCTGCCAGCTGCCGTACCTCCAGGCTAACTAGCCTGTCACATGATGCCTTCATGGTCCCTCAATAAAGTCTGCAGATGCACGTTACCTCACCTCTCTCTCAAGAAGCATCACGTGAGTGTGGCATTTAAGGCCATGTGTCGCTACAAAATAAATAAACGGGCTGTATCATTGTATTACTGGACAGACATGTAACTAACTTTGCACTCTGAGCCATCTTCTATGTGCTGTAACACAGTGCAGTTTCTATTTTTCTGGTGTTTCTTTTTTTTACATGTTTGGGACAGGCAAATGTCTCAATTCTTTTTTATTTTTTGTAAAGATAATTTTATTTCAAATTGTTTTATTTATTTAGTTTTAATATATTTTAAATTGTAATATATTTCATGTATTTTAGACTGTGATACGTGAAACCGTGGTATTTTTGTCCAAGGTTATCATACCGTCAAAAACTCATGCTGGCACATCCCTAGATACCATTTGTTTATTATATCGCAATCACAATCGGAAATCGCAATATTGTCCACCATAATCGCTAATCGCACCTTTCCCCCAAATCGTGCAGCACTAATATATATATATATATGATACATACACAGTGTTTCCCCTAGAAAGATTTTCAGGCCTGGAGGGATTTCGAAACATACCCTGACCGCAACGGTGGGGGCCCTCGCTGGTGACGCTAAACTTTTAGCTAACCTGTTCGCATCTATGTTCGCAATCAATGGCATCCCAAGTATCATCATACTATTATGGGATGCGATGCGAACAGTTGTATTATGGGATGTGCATTTCCCCAGGCAACGACACGTTGACACGTTTTGCGCTGCACGCTGGCACAATTATCCTAAAAGCAAAATGCTTATTGTTTTGAATGATTTGGCATCTTCTATTACTGTCAACACTGTCAACAATATATATATATATATATATATATATATATATATATATATATATATATATATATATATATATATGTGTGTGTGTGTGTGTATATGTGTGTGTGTGTGTGTGTGTGTGTGTGTGTGTACTTGTGTACACAAATATAAATAGCTTTATATATATATATATATATATATATATATATATAAAATAGCTTTATATATATATATATATATATGTGTGTGTGTGTGTATATGTGTGTGTGTGTGTGTGTGTGTGTGTGTGTGTATGTGTATGTGTGTACACAAATATAAATAGCTTTATATATATATATATATATATATAAAATAGCTTTATATATATATACAGTATATATATATATATATATATATATATATATATATATATATATTGTAACTATAATATAATTGTGACTTGATTTGCTACCATAGCGTGTGTGTGTGTGTGTGTGTGTGTGTGTGTGTGTGTGTGTGTGTGTGTGTTAGGGGTGGGACAAAATATCGATACTCACGGTATCGCGATATTTCCACTTGCGATACGTTATCGATACACTGGCACCAAGTATCGATATGTTTATTTAATTTTTTTATTTAATTTTTATAAACAGGCTAAAATATTATGCTGTGTGTGGTAGTTGAAACATAGTTTCAAGTTGACGTTTATTTATGTTTGTAGTTGAAACAAAAACATAAATACTGTAGGCTACATGAATGGAAATGTTTGATCATTAATATCTACTTTTAGAAATTATATAGGTAGGTAGGTTATATAGGTTTTCTTGTTTTAATAATAATAATAAAAAGACTTAATGTGTAACTTTTCCTCCGTGGTATCGAAAATGGTATGAGTGAGTGAGTGAACTCTGAGAGAGTTCATGTCAATTCTGCTAATAAATACATAATACCTGCTTCTTGCCTTTTAGGGGTATTTTTTTCTCTTCAGTTACACAGATATCGTGATGTATCGTAGGTTAAATTTCTTCCAATATATCGATTATCGCAGAATCGCTGTATCGTGATAATATCGTTATCGAGGGCCAAGTATCGTGACCATATCGTATCGTGAGTTACTCCACAATTCCCACCCCTAGTGTGTGTGTGTGTGTGTGTGTGTGTGTGTACGTGTGTACACACAGTGCCAGAGGACATCACATGCTTGATGGATGTTCTCTAACTATAGTATATACATACAATGAGTGCTCATATCATCTATCTGCTGACTAATCGCTCACAGTCGCACTTACACACAGTCGCACTTATAAGCAAGTCCATCAATTTATAAACCATTAAAAAAAGAGTAATTAGCCTGCTTCACCGAGCTGTTGGATACCGACAATGCTTCAATGACAAACACTCAAGTCTTGTTAGTGAGCGCGTGCTTTGCTTATGGCCTTGCAGAGGTTGTCAGCAGAAGCTACAAGAGGTTTGATTGTAACAAGCAGAGAACTCATGGGGATTCTCTTGCATTTATGATTCTGTTTGTTATTCATCTGCCTCTCTCTGCTCTCTCCCTATCTCAGTAACATTGACTCAGCTGCAGTGGGAGAGAGAAGGAAAGAGGGGAGAGAGAGAGATACAGAGAGATAAAGATAGATAGATAGATAGATATATATATAGATAGATAGATAGATAGATAGATAGATAGATAGATAGATAGATAGATAGGTAGATAGAGGGAGGGAGAAATGAAAAAGAGAAAGATGGGAAGAAACAGAGTGAGAGAGAGAACAAGAGGGAGGGGTATAGGGAGAGAGGAAGAGCTATACAGTAAAGACAGAAAGAGCAGAGATGCAGGGATGCTGAGATCTCAGTTGTGATGCATCCACATCAGACCACATCAGACCACATCAGACCACATCAGACCGTGTGCAAACAAAGACGAGCATGTTAATAATGTTCCAGCAGAGCAGATTAAGATGAGCTGCTTTTCACAGACTTCCTTCTGTAAGAATTCAGTTCAATCCTGATCCATATGTACAAATGTGCAGCAGAGTCCTGGTTCTATCTGTCCCTGTTCACTCAAGTAGAAGTGGCATATCTACTTTATTGATTAGAAAGTCTGCTAGGATTTATAAAGGGCAAAGCATATCTGAGGAGAATCTGCAGGGAGGTTTTGTACACCAATGACATGCATGACACCAGAAAAGCATTCCAAGAGTTTGTTTGTTGTTTCAAAGGTTTGGGGAGTTATAGAACTAAAAAGTCAGATAATAAAATGTGTCTGTGTCCATATCCTACTGTGTGCTATAATGTATGTGCATGTATGTATGTACTGTATGTATGTATGTATGTATGTATGTATGTATGTATATATATATATATATATATATATATATATATATTGTAAGGGGATGATGGGCATGGTGATTGAGGGCTGCTATGTCCCCGCCCGTTGGCTCCATCTCAGGAGGATGGTGTACCTGACCAAACTCACCCAGCTGTCCCCAACTACCTGATTGGGCCCAGATGTTCCCCATCCACCTGATTAGGCCCAGAGGAGACTAAGGCCATGTCCACACGGAGACGACTTTAGGTGTATCCGCTAAAGTTTTTTGTCATATAGCCGTTTCGTCCAGATGGAACCGCGTTCTGGGACTATACGTTCTGGCCGTATACGCTAATTTTTCAAAACGGGTCCCAGAGTGTTTAAATCTGAAGACGCCACCCTTGCATTTCCGTGTTTACAACCCATACGCATCTTTCCTGAAACGATGACGCCATAGCCCCACCTCTCTCCACCAGCAACGTTCGTGCTACAGCAGTGGGGATCTTGCAGCAAAATATAATGCTCCTCTATTACCACCGTCAGCAACAAGTGGACACGGAGAACAGCGTGTAGCCTACAACATCCTCAGGGCTCCACACAGCTGACTCTACCCATCCACCCCTCCCCTCCCTTCATCGGATATTTCCCAGAAGGCTTAGCGGCGGCTACATTTTTACAATAACACAAACAAAATCAGGCTTAACGTGTTAGATAGAAATTATATTTATTTTTAATACAACATGCAATTCTGGAATATTTTAATATTGGGCAAAATGAAATGAAATGAAATCTAAACCCTGAGTGTAACCAACATACTCTCTTGCCCTATATATAGCCCTCGTAAATACAACGTGAATAGGGAAGTGAGAGGTTTGAGGAACACGCGGTTGCACTGTGATGTCTGTGATATCCGCTCGTGTCCACTCCAACAAGACTTTAGCTTACTTGACGCGACTTTTTCCAATAAAAACACATTTATGCCATGAGTTTATATAATGTATATTTATGTTGCATCATTTAGCCTGTGCTGTGATGTGCAGGAGCGGCCAATACGCTGGGATGTGTTTGCAACATGTCTAAAGATCATGGAAGTGGATGATATCAGGAATGTCACCGATAGTTAACGTTCTATATTGTAGGCTACAGGGAGACCATCAGCCCTGCTGAACAGCTCTGCATTTGCCTGTATACTGTAGGTTTCATCATTTTATTCATCGACATGGCAAACCTCCCCGCAAAGCCAAGGGTTTAAGGTGCTGCTACAGTGAGATACACATTATAGACTGTGCGCCCCTAGAGGTTGTATGCCATTATTGACGAGATTGTCTTTCTCTGTTATTCTACAGCGGTTTCAGTGGTTTCATGTGGATACACACATTTCTTGAAACGTTTCCATGTTTATGGAAAACCTTTCTGAAATGAAAAAAAAAAAGATAGCTTCCGTCTCCGTGTGGACATGGCCTAAGTGCGAAGGGACACACTCATTGCGAGGAAAAGCAGCAGAGCAAAGAGGCTCAGAGAGAGAGCTAAGGGAGGACAACCAGACCTAACTCCTAACCTTGTGAGTTGACCACCCGGTAAGCCGGGTAGCGGCCCGGATAGGGCTAAAGCCAAGTTCCAGTGGGAACAACTTTATGTTTACATTTTTGAGACTCTTTTTGGTTCTACCTTTGTACAAATAAAAGCCCAGGCCATTGCCAATGGGGATAACTCAATACTTTGTGTGTGTGTGCTTGATAACTGTACAACTCCATGCTCTCAACCTAACCCGTCCTGTTACATTGGTGGAGAATGCAGGCAGAGCTGGAGTTGTGTACAGGAATCAAGCCACACTGAAGGAGCAGAGTATTTAAAAAAAAAAAAAAAAAAAATGGAGGGTCTTATAAAAGAACTGCTGAAGATCACCACGGAGCAACAAGCGATGCAGAGAGACCTCCTGGCAGAACAGCGGCAGCAGAACGCGCTCATCCATACAGAGCTACAGAGGATGGTGGGGGCTGCCACTGCCCAGGCCAGTGGAACAGGGAGTCATCCCAACCCCAGTCGTTTCATCCCCAAGATGACAGAGAGCGATGACGTAGAGGCGTACTTTCTGGCATTTGAACGCACTGCTACAAGGGAGGGCTGGCCAGAGAACACCTGGGCAGATCTTATCGGACCTTTTCTCACCGGCCCCGCCCAACAGTCCTACCTGGACCTTCCTCCTGAACGAGCCAAGGTTTATAGCGCCTTAAAGAAAGAGACTTTGGCCAGGCATGGCTACAGCCTACATGCTCGAGCTCAGAGGTTTCATGAGTGGAAATACAGCCCCGAGATGTCTGCTAGAGCCCAGGTCTATGACCTGGCACGGTTGGCTAAATCCTGGCTAACCAATGACCCAGAGGGGGTGAGTGTGTTGGAAAGAGTGGTTATGGACAAATTTATCCGGGCTTTACCCTATGATGCTAAGAAGATGGTAGCCAATGGTAACCCGAACAGTGTGGAGGGTCTAGTCACTCTTGTTGAAAGCCACCAGGTTACAGTGGAGATGCTGAAGGCGGGAAGAGCTGAGCGACCCGACGCTGCTAAAACCAGGAAAGTCGCGGAGAAGGTGACCCTGGGGAAAAAGGAACAGGAGAGAGAAGATGACGGGGGGAGACGAAGACGCTTCCAGGTCCCTGGGGATCGGAGAAGGTGTTTTGAGTGTGGAGAGGTGGGTCACCTGGCCTGGGACTGCCCCACCAGGGACGAATCGATGCCCACTGCAGCCTCTGCTGATGGAGGCCCAGGGAAGCCCTGCCACCTGCTGGACTCCTGCTGGGTCTCTGAATGTTCACCTCCCCACATGGTGCCGGTGAAAGTCAATGGGAAGGATACCGGAGCGCTGGTGGACTCGGGTAGTGCAGTCTCACTCATCCAACCCCATCTCCTGGACCAACTGCACCCTAGTGAAAGGTTACCTGTGTCCTGCGTACATGGAGACACTAAGGAATACCCGGTGGGGAAAATTCAGCTCACCACAACACAGGGCTCCTGTGAACTCAAGGTAGGAGTGGTTCCACGTCTCCCAGTGCCTGTGCTGGTCGGCCGGGACTGCCCCCTCTATGATAAGCTGTACAGGAAAAAACCGGTGAGTGAAAGAAGACATCTGTGTCATACAAAGTCTAACAAACTCAAAGTTAAACCGACTGTCTCCCAGGTACCTTCCCCAAAAGAAGAAACCACTAAGCTGGTGTGTGCTGCTCCAGATAACAGGGACAGTAGTCCCACAGGACCCAGCTCCAACGAGGCATGGGAGAACCCGTTTGTGGTTTTTCCCGAGGAACAGAGTTCCGGGGAAGCTGAGCAGGGTGCCCAGCTGTTACCCCAGATGAAAGGACAGTTTGGCACCGCCCAGTTGGAGGACCCCAATCTGACACATGCCCGAAGCAATGTGCAAGAGATCGAGGGGAGACTGGCCCCAGGGGTGAGTAACCTGACATATCCCCACTTCCTGATAAAGAATCAGCTCTTATATTATGCGCAGAAGAGGAACAACCAAAAAATATGTTTGTTAGTTGTACCCAAACAGTATGTGTCCACAGTGTTGCATCTGGCACACAGCCATGTCCTTGGGGCCCACTTGGGAGTGGAGAAGACAAAAGAGCGCATAATGAGCCGGTTCTATTGGCCCGGAGTGGTAAGAGCGGTGACCGATTACTGTCGCACCTGCCCAGAGTGCCAAAAGAAGGCGCCAAAACCCCACTTTAAAAATCCTCTGATACCGCTGCCCATTATTGATGTGCCGTTTGACAGAATTGCCATGGACCTAGTAGGGCCACTGGTGAAATCGGCCCGGGGGCACCAGTATATTCTTGTTGTTCTTGACTATGCCACCAGGTATCCGGAAGCCATTCCCCTGAGGAACATGACAACGAAAGGCATTGCAAGAGAGCTGTTCCAAATGTTCAGCCGAGTGGGCCTGCCCAGAGAGATACTCACGGACCAAGGGACTCCATTCATGTCAAAGATCATGAAGGACCTGTGCCGGCTCCTCAAGCTAAAACAAATCCGAACGTCTGTCTACCATCCACAAACGGATGGCCTAGTAGAAAGGTTCAACAAAACACTGAAATCCATGCTCAGAAAAGTGATAGATAAAGATGGCAAGGACTGGGATCAGTTGCTGCCTTACCTCATGTTTTCCATTAGAGAGGTGCCACAGGCATCCACAGGATTCTCACCGTTTGAGTTACTGTACGGCAGACAGCCAAGGGGCCTGCTCGATGTGGCGAGAGAGGCCTGGGAGGAGCAACCCAGCCCCCACCGCAGCCTGGTAGAACATGTGGAGAGGATGCAAGACCGCATGAAAGTACTGTGGCCCCTGGTAAGAGAACATATGTCACAAGCCCAGGAGGCTCAGAGGCGAGTCTATAACAGGGGTGCACAGCCACGGGAGTTCCAGGTTGGGGACAAAGTGCTGGTGTTAGTGCCCACCACGGACCACAAGTTCCTGGCCTCCTGGCACGGGCCTTATGAAGTGGCCGAAAGGGTAGGCCCCGTTACTTACAAGGTGCGGCAGCCGGGACGCCGGAAACCTCTCCAAATCTACCATATCAACCTGCTGAAAAAGTGGTATACCAGAGATGTGTTGGCCGGTTGTGCTTTGTCTTGTGTGCTTCCTTCCTCCTCTCCAGGCAGTGAGGGGGCCAAAGTGACATTGGGACCAGGTCTCTCCCCAGGACAGCTACAGCAAATAAAGGAGTTGGTACAGCAGAACTCGGATGTGTTCTCCAGTGTACCAGGCCGGACCAGCCTGGTGGAGCACCACATACGGACTGAACCGGGACAGAAGGTCAAAATACGGCCCTACAGAACCCCGCAGGCCACGAGGAGCATCATAAAGGAGGAGGTCCAGAACATGCTGGAGCTGGGAGTCATCGAGGAATCATACAGTGAATGGGCCAGTCCAATCGTCCTGGTTCCAAAGCCGGACGCCACAAAAAGGTTCTGTAATGATTTTAGAAAACTTAATGAAATCTCTGAGTTTGATGCATATCCTATGCCCAGGGTCGATGAGCTGATTGACCGCTTGGGGGAGGCCCGGTACATCAGCACCCTAGACCTAACTAAGGGATATTGGCAGGTGCCCCTGGCAGCCGACTCCAGGGAGAAAACTGCGTTTGCTACCCCCACAGGACTTTACCAGTACACCGTATTGCCCTTTGGCCTGCACGGAGCCCCGGCCACCTTCCAAAGGCTCATGGACAAGGTACTGAAACCCCATAGTGAGTATGCAGCGGCATATTTAGATGACGTAATCATCCACAGTGGGGGGTGGGAGGAACACTTGTACAGGCTGAAGGCAGTTCTGGAGGCTCTCCGCAGGGCAGGCCTGACAGCCAATCCGAAAAAGTGCAAGCTGGGCTTGGAGGAGACCGAATACCTGGGCTTCACCATCGGTCGAGGAAATGTGAAGCCACAGGAGCGCAAGGTCAAGGCTATCGAGGAGTGGCCCCGACCCGCAACCAAGAGGCAGGTAAAGACCTTCCTGGGACTTGCCTCTTATTACTCCCGTTTTATCCGTAACTTTTCTTCTATAGCTGCCCCCCTAACAGATCTAACTAAGAAAAAAAAAGCCCTGATGGTGGAATGGACGGCGGAGGCAGAGAAGGCGTTCCGAGGTCTCAGGGAGGCACTCTGTGCACGTCCCGTTCTGGTCACCCCGGACTTCACACGGGAGATGGTGGTCCAAACGGATGCCTCGGAGGTGGGACTAGGAGCTGTCCTATCTCAGGAGATAAATGGTGAGGAACATCCAGTCCTTTACATCAGTAGGAAGCTGAACCAAAGGGAACAAAGATATGCTACAGTAGAGAAGGAGGGGCTGGCCATCAAGTGGGCACTGGAACGTCTCAGGTATTACCTGTGGGGCAGACATTTTTCCCTGGTGACTGACCATGCACCCCTGGTTTGGATGTCCAAGAAGAAAGAGACCAATGCTAGAGTGGGTAGATGGTTTCTCTCCTTACAAGAATTTAATTTCTCTATCACCCACAGGTCAGGAGCGAAGCATGGGAACGCAGATGCCCTGTCACGGAGAGACGCCCTCTGGACCTCGGTTCCCATCCCCAAGCAGAAACTGAAGGGGGGGGTATGTAAGGGGATGATGGGCATGGTGATTGAGGGCTGCTATGTCCCCGCCCGTTGGCTCCATCATGTGGTCTCAGGAGGATGGTGTACCTGACCAAACTCACCCAGCTGTCCCCAACTACCTGATTGGGCCCAGATGTTCCCCATCCACCTGATTAGGCCCAGAGGAGACTAAGTGCGAAGGGACACACTCATTGCGAGGAAAAGCAGCAGAGCAAAGAGGCTCAGAGAGAGAGCTAAGGGAGGACAACCAGACCTAACTCCTAACCTTGTGAGTTGACCACCCGGTAAGCCGGGTAGCGGCCCGGATAGGGCTAAAGCCAAGTTCCAGTGGGAACAACTTTATGTTTACATTTTTGAGACTCTTTTTGGTTCTACCTTTGTACAAATAAAAGCCCAGGCCATTGCCAATGGGGATAACTCAATACTTTGTGTGTGTGTGCTTGATAACTGTACAACTCCATGCTCTCAACCTAACCCGTCCTGTTACAATATATATATACAGTATATATATATATATATATATATATATATATATATATATATATATATATATATATACACATATTTTTTATATGTTGATTAGTGTGTACAGTATATGACCATGGTTACACTTTCAATGTGTCTTCTATCATCAATCAGGTTGGGATGATGTATAAAATCAGATTTTGTCCCGTCATTATTGTATCTTTGAAAGCACAAATGGCAGTGGCCAGATATGCAGATTGTGATTGGATACAATCCAAACACTGCACATAAACCAGATATGAGCTAGAGAAGGACAGAGGGGGAAATGAATGCAGACACGGATATAAATGTAGCCATATGAGATGGATCAGCCGTTTCAAGATCACATCAGCAGCACATACAGTGTGATAAGGTTTGCCCTTTAGAATCAGATCTCAAAAATCACACAGAAATAGTATAACCGTGACGAATGACTGCATGCAAGCAATGCCTGGACAGATGATCTCAGTATGTGTAGGATTCTGCAGGTCTGTCAGCCATATTTGTGCATCTTATCACTTTGGACTAGAGCCCGACCGATATATCGGTTCGCTGATATTATCGGCCGATATTGGCCGATTACCGATATATCGTATCGGCTAGGGATGCACCGATCGATCGGCACGTGACCGGAAATGGCCGATTTTCACGTGATCGGCCTCGATCGGTGATCTGTTCCGGTCACTCTAAATAGCCGATTCTGTGAGCCGATTTTCACATGACGTGCGCGCACCCCAAAGCACCGAGACAGGCACCCAGCCACCACACCACACACGCCAGCATACCTTCCTCGTTGTGGATTTTTTTCACCGTCAGTGAAGTAGACAAAGCTCGCAGTTTGTCACACATGCAAGTCGAAAATAAGCCGTGGAGACAGAGGTGCGGCCGTGTCCCGCTCGGCTGGAGTCCAGTCAGAGCGGCTCGCTTCACCTCACTGGCCCCTCTCTCTCTGCTCTCTCTCCCCGGGAAGCGGTGCTCCAGCAACCCGCCACCGCGCACAGCCGGCTTGGCGAGGTGAACGCGAGCATTGTGTCCAGTCCCCGACCTGCTTTTCCATTCCACATCAGCGCTGCTGCCTCAGCCTGTCAAGTCATGTTGTAACGTGACGTGGATACAGGAGAGACTATTTGTTTCGTATTGCAAATAGAACGACATGAGAACGACGGACATAATAATAAAAATGCATCGGACTCACAAGTGTGCAACGTTTTCTGTGCGTGACGATATTTTTTCGGATGGCAGATAAAAATACGCATACCAAACTTCGGACTGTGTGTAAACTCCGCCTGATATTCAGACTGAAGATCGTTACTGTAACTCATAAACTCATTTCCCCTCTACTCAAGAGGACTGGTCTGGAGCCAGTCTATAAACTCCTTGTCCATGGATCATTTTGATGTTCTGTTGCACCTGTTTTCTTTTGGAAAAGTAAATGCATGATAGCTGTGGGATATAGGCTATTGGATTTAATTTAATTTTTGTATTCATTGTATTTGCACAAAAAAGCTCTGTCCAGTAGCCTAACCTGGAACACTTTTATTTTGAGATGTGTTTGAGTGAGAAGGTCCTACTTCATGCAAATGATAAGAATTGTTTATTTGTTTATTTGGATCCCCATTAGATGTAAGAATTGTTCTATGAATCTTAATTTTTAAACAAAGTTACAAAAACGTTTGTGTAAGCTGTCAATTGTTGTTTTTAGAAAAAAAAATCGGAATCGGCAAAAATCGGTATCGGCAAGTCAGACTATTCAAAAATCGGAAATCGGAATCGGCCAAGAAAATGGCAATCGGTGCATCCCTAGTATCGGCCGATAGACAAGTTTCCTGGGCCGTTCCTAGGGCGGCGCCATAGCAGCCTTTCGTGTCGTCGGCTTCCGTTTAAGTCCACATTACGTCCACAGCAGCGAGCACATCAGAAGGCAGCAGCCGAAATATCGAAACTATTTTTACAACGATCGATAACATCAGCTACACTAACGTTAGCAGACGTTATTAACAATGGGTTATTCTGGAACACATTGTGCAGTGCGTGGCTGTCACAAAACACAGTGCGCGTTTCCATCCACTGCTATTTTGCGAATTATAGAGCTGACAATCACCTCGTGTTTGAGGCTGACTGAGCTGCTGATCAGCTGCTAGACCCGATATACAGCTCTGTTAAACACATCTAACGTTATTAATTTAAAGTTTCTTGATGATCTACAAGTAGACAAAGGTAGCCTACCATAACGCCATTTCTGGATTACCAGGTGCGACTCGGCAAACTAACGTTATAATCCCAACCCGATCTCCCAATTTTTTTTTTAAATAGCAACGTTTGTGGACCAACGTTGCTATGTTACAATTTCGTCTCCGAAATTGTAAAATGGTAATCCACGGAGCAGATAGTAGGTGAATACAATTTCATTCAAGTCTAGAAGTGAGTCGCCTTAAAGTTAATATCCCAGTCTTCTTCTGTTTACCACGGCGGGTATTGTGCTGCGTATTTACCATGATTTACCGTGTGTAGCCTTATTGTGTGGAGGCTACACACGGCATGTCATGTTTTGCAGTGATCAAGGCAAACTGGGTTGTTTTTGAATGGAGAGACACCTAACGTTAGTCTGGCTGACTGTGACAGAGGAGAGGACAGTAACCTAAGTCTGTTACAGTGACAGTACTCTCCTCTCTCACAGTCAGTCAGACTAACGTTATGTTACATAACGTTAGTCTGACTGACTGTGACAGAGGAGAGGACTGTAACCTACGTTACGTTAGTCTGGCTGACGCTTCGGAGCTTTTGAGATAGTTCATTGCGTTGCCGTCCACCGCCATTGATTCCTCAAAATACGCTATAATCCTGCCTGTAGTTACGTTCGGCTATTTACACATATTATCTTCCCATGTGTTCACTGTCAACAGGTGTGGGATAGACACTCTTTCATTAGATAGGAGACTCGCAGAATGATCCCAAGTTTGCATTTTTTCGGCGGTCGCTATGGCTACTACGGTAGTACGTTATGCTTCTCCGTATTCACAAACACCGGAACCGACAGACACGATCGCGGCCGAGTCCGGAAGCAAACTGGAAGTGCCCAGGAAACTTGTCTATATGTTGCGCCGATATTGCAGATTTTTTTTTTTTTTTTTAAGTTATAGACAGCATGTTGTGTATATTTGATATTTTTTCTTAACTATTTGTTCTATTGTGTTTTTGTATTTCTAGTTATTTATAATTATTAAATTCCCAGTTAAGTTTACTGTTTCATTGCATTGAGTTTATTAATAAGCTGTAAAATATCCTGCCTACATTACATATTTCAATTCATGTCAACTCATATCTTTGTCAAGTGTTTGATATTTGAGGGTTGCTGATGTGGTGCCTCCTCTGGTCGTTAAGGGCGCCTGTTCGGAGGGAGGGGAACTCGTTGGAATAGCGTGATCCTCCCACGTGCTATGTCCTACCGGTGATAACTAATGGGGGATAAAAATTTGATAAAAAAGAATATCGGCCGATATTATCGGTATCGGAATTTTTTTACTCCCTAATATCGGTATCGGCATCGGCCTCAAAAATCCAGTATCGCTCGGGCTCTACTTTGGACCACAATATAATTAGCAGAGCCCACAGATAGGGCTTTCACACCGGCAGGGCTCCGTGCCGGTTCCGGTTCCCGAACGCAAATTTGAACCGGCCGGCGCGTTCAGACCGAAAAAATAATTGGTTCGGAACCTGAAAAGTTGGTTCTCAGCGGAACCAAAAAATAGTTGGTTTTTCCTTGGGAACCGTGACATCATCAGTGGGCCTGTCTCATTCTAGGCTGTGAAAATGAGCAGGAAGGAGAAGAAGGCAGTGACAACATGGAGAAAAATAATTTGCAGTGGTCTCCTGAGGAAACCAAATGTTTAGTGGCGATTTGGGCATCTACCGAATCTCAAGAAAAGCTAGAAAGCAGTACAAGAAAGAGTACAAAGTCATATGCCGAACTTGCGGAAGAGAGGGCCAAGGCTGGGTTCACTCGAACGCCAGACCAAATAATTAATCAACTTAAAAAACTGAAGAAGGACTACCGAATAATGTCCTCCCACTTTGGTTCCGCTTAAACTGGTGTGAACACGGGCTGGTTCGCCAGAAAGCACCAAGGTTCTGAGACTCCAGAACGGAGCCAGAGCCAGAACCAGAACCGTGTCTGTCTGAAAGCGGTATGAGAGCCTCACAACAACCATGAAGAGGCCCCCTGTTTCTCATGTTCAAAGCCCAACCTCTGAGCTCCTAATCGGGTTAAACGCTCCACCTCTATGGCCTCTTTACCCAGGACACGGGGCTCTGAGACGACCCTCTTAGCATCAGCATCATGCCATCAACACCAATCAACTCTGACACAGCAAACACAAGAGAGACTGACACGTTTTCTATTAGCAAGCTTAGCTTGTATTTTACTGACTGATCTGATGATGAAATACTTTGGTTTAGTAACAGCTGACACTGTTCCGTCACAGTGTCAGCAGCCGACACACCAATGCTCACTGGAACACATGGAAACAATTGCGGAGGTTTGACTTTGACAGTGGTAGCGTCACATAGTGGGGAGATCGCGAAGCGCGATATTTCTAGTTAACATTCAATAATTATAATCTACGTACGGTATTTGATGATGAGAGAATCTGAATGACCCTGACCTTCATGGTGACCATCACATCATGTGGAGGGCTCTTGAGGCCCTGACCTTCATGGCAGGGGCGGACTGGGATCATAATTCAGGCCGGGCATTAGATACCAAGCAGGCCAGGCCAATACGGGCCGACGCGCATGCCGGCGTCCGAAGGGCGGCGGCAAAAAATTTGGGCCGTTTGAAGCCCAATTTGGGCCGTTTGAAGCCCAATTTGAGCCATTTGAAGCCCAATTTGGGCCGTTTGAAGCCCAATTTGGGCTGAGTCCAATTTTACAATGAGATGCACCCACTTTAACCCTGAATAAAGTAATAAAACCACTAGTAAACCAGTAGGCGGCACCTGGCCTGCTGTTCACCAATTTCTTTTTTTTTTTTTTTTTTTTTTAGGCCACGCCAGGCCAGGCCAGGCCACCGGGCATTTGCCCGACGTGCCCGATTATGCAGTCCGCGCCTGCTTCGTGGTGACCATCACATCATGTGGAGGGCTCTTGAGGCTCTGACCTTCATGGTGACCATCACATCATGTGGAGGGCTCTTGAGGTTGTATCTTACCGTAAATGCAAAAGCTTAATTGTGAGAGTTTGTTCCAACCTTGTGCTTGAATGAAGGAGATGGAATGGATGGAGTTTTAAAAGGATATCAAAGCATCACAGCTACGCTGCCCCACCTTGTGCTGATGTGTTTTGCTGCCCTTCAACTGTGCGGGCAGATGTCTGTAAACAGAGCTCACCTCACTATGGAGCGAGGATAGTGAAAGACACAATGTACTTCACTTAGGATGACACTGAAAATACTTGTTGAGATCCGGGGTTATTCATAAAACATTCTGGAGAACAGTGGTGCCCCCTCATGAAGCCCACACTGTTTATTACAGTACAACAGTTAGTTACCATGGTCAAAAATCCCCCATTTTATCACACACACACACACACACACACACACACACACACACACACACACACACACACACACACACACACACACACACACACACACACACACACACACAAGCTATGGTAGCTAAGATACTTGACATGATAGTAAACTGACATAGTAAGATTATCATTACCTGTCACAACACCTCTCTATCGCTGTTTTATTGCCAGTTAAGTCGCACTAAGAGTAGGAGGAGTTTCAAGTCCCCCCTGGGTTCATTGTGAGTGTGTGAGTGTGTGTGTGTGTGTGTGTGTGTGTGTGTGCGTGTGTGTGTGTGTGTGTGTGTGTGTGTGTGTGTGGTAAAGGATACGTTCACCCAAAAATGAAAATTCAGTCAACTCATTATCAATATCTACTTACCCTGCCGATGGAAGGGCGGGTGAAGTTTTGTAGTCCATAAAACATTCTTGTAGCATTTCCTGTTTTTAGCTGAAATCTTTACTGTAGCCATGCTGCTCCAAGAAGGGCAGCTCCAAGCTACAGTGAAGCTTTCAGCTAAACAGGGTGTAAATGACGTCTTTTCAAGTCAATCTGGCATCTCGGGGGTTCTGGAAACTTGGATTATGCCAGACGAGCACTATGGAGGCTTTTTTTTATACATTTGAAAGTTGGTCCCCATCCACTTCAATGATTTAGTAGAATGCTGCAGTGTTTTGCTGTGAAAATCCAGGACTGTTTTGTGAACTAACTTCAGCCATCGGCACGGGTGCGAGTAGATAATGACTGAATTTTCATTTTTGGGTGAAATTATCCTTTAAGCACATGGACTGTGGTTAACAGAAGCGAGGTCTCACCTGGTGGGGTGCATGCCTCCACGGAGGACTGAACTAGCACAGATCGTCTCTTGGAGGGCATGGGCATCTTCCTCTCTTTGTACTTGGCCAAAGCTGCGTGGACGGCTTCTGTGTGCAAGTCTGAGGGAACACGTGTATGACCAGTTCAGCCTTTTAACATGACAAACAGCCTCCAGGCATCTAACAACACAGGCAGTATGGACGCATCATTACCAGATCTGATCTAACAACACAGGCAGTATGGACGCATGATTACCAGATCTGATCTAACAACACAGGCAGTATGGACGCATCATTACCAGATCTGATCTAACAACACAGGCAGTATGGACGCATGATTACCAGATCTGATCTAACAACACAGGCAGTATGGACGCATCATTACCAGATCTGATCTAACAACACAGGCAGTATGGACGCATCATTACCAGATCTGATCTAACAACACAGGCAGTATGGACGCATGATTACCAGATCTGATCTAACAACACAGGCAGTATGGACGCATCATTACCAGATCTGATCTAACAACACAGGCAGTATGGACGCATCATTACCAGATCTGATCTAACAACACAGGCAGTGTGGACGCATGATTACCAGATCTGAAGCGCTCATCCCGGGTGTTGGCAGCGCGCGGCTTGTTGTGTTTGGAAACTGGGAGGGCAGCTTGGGAGGAAGCCTGGATCCTGTTGTCAATTTGGAGAGAGGGATCTACACCTGCAGGGAAACAACACCACCACAGAAGAAGACTGTTTATCATCAGATCCAAAAACAAAGACCTATCTTGCATCTTCTCACACTCAAAAGGCGATAAGACATTGAAAGCTTAGGAAACCCTTTAAAACACCCAGTGGATTTGCAGAACATATCTTGGACATGGAGCAGTGCTGCTGTGTGTGTGTGTGTGTGTGTGTGTGTGTGTGTGTGTGTGTGTGTGTGTGTGTGTGCGTGCGTGCGTGTGTTGTTGCTACTGTACATGCTCAATATTCTTGGTGCTAATAAAACAGGCAATTTGTTCAAGTACAAGCCAAAGGTAATCCCTACTTAGGCAGCTTTCTTCTAATAGCTTAGAAAAACTATTCACTTTAATTAATCCAGCCTCTTACTAAGAGTTACAACACACACAGACACACGCGCACACACACACACACACACACACACACACACACACACACACACACACACACACACACACACAGGCGTACACACACTGACACACACACACACACACACGCACGCACGCACGCACGCACGCACACACGCACACACACACACACACAGTCACCTATGGATGCGAGGCTGACACGACAGAGACGTAACGCAGAGCAGGTGACGAGGGGCCCTGAATGTAAAAAAGGACATAATCTTTGTTCTAAAATGATCTGCCTCTCTTGAACGCTGCGTCCCGCTCCGCATGCCGCAAGCAGTGATTCATCCTTGAGCTTACGCAACTCTCACTTGTGCTTGATGAAAGTAGCTAGCGGTTAGCATCAGAGGCGTGACCCAACACTACGGCCTGTGGGACTGTCACAGAACCAGAACCAGAACCAGCTCCATTAGTAGTCGGGGCAACCGTCTGCTCTGCTTCCTCCTCCTGCGCCTTCTGCATTGATGTTTGAAAGTAGCAGCAACTAAGGAGAGAAATGTGCTGAGCTCATGTCATCCTGTCACATCCAATCACATCATACTGTACACTCAACTTATAATGTGTGCATCAGAACAAAGTTCCAGTCAAAATAATTAATTTATAATAATACTACTGACCCCTAACTATGTAATATACTGTACCATTTTAAAGCTCTGAATGCAAAGATCAACAATGCAATATGTAAGAAAAAAAGGCAAAACTATAGGAACCTATCTCACACAATGCAGCTGTTTTTCCATGTTGAGTCACAAACAGCCCTATATACTATATGTGACACGCACTGGTAATTTGAGTACATAGTGGGCCGAGGTCATTTTTCAGTTTTTGACAGATTATGAAACTACAGACTGTAAGCTTTCAAATGATGTGTCACACATCGAAATCTGAAAATAATTGAAGAAGATCTGCTTATTTGAATGTTGGTACACCTCAAATCAAGTTTCCTAGAAAATCAGCCTGAAAAGTGAGTACCGTAATTTCCGCACTATAAGCCGCACCGGAGTATAAGCCGCAGCAGCAAAATTGCCTGTTTGTTACATATATAAGCCGCACCGGACTATAAGCCGCAGGTGTTTTAATGTTTTTTTATTTTTTTATTTTTATTGTGTTTTAATGTTTAATTACCATATGTAAGGGTTCATGCACAGAGGGGATTGTCGGGAAAGAGATGGCTGTTTGAGGAAGCTCCCATTTATTAACATTTCAACAAAACAACATAACACAACACCACCTGTGTTTTTTTTTACAGTGCACACAGTGTCCGCGGTGTGGTGAAAAGAGGGCAAGAGAGGAAATTAAAACAGAAGTGGATTTATAGTTAGAAAGAGTGCTAAAGAAGAGAGAATTCCGTTTTTCTTTTCGAAAAAATCCATAGATAAGCCGCACCGTTATATAAGCCGCAGGGCCAAAAAACGGGGAAAAAGCCGCGGCTTATAGTCCGAAATTTACGGTACTTTATCAGCTTTATGAGACACATGTTCCTGTCAGTGGGGAAAGAGAAGAATACATCCTGCAGCTTTATGAGACACATGTTCCTGTCAGTGAGGAAAGAGAAGAATACATCCTGCAGCTTTATGAGACATGTTCCTGTCAGTGAGGAAAGAGAAGAATACATCCTGCAGCTTTATGAGACACATGTTACTGTCAGTGAGGAAAGAGAAGAATACATCCTGCAGCTTTATGAGACACATGTTCCTGTCAGTGAGGAAAGAGAAGAATACATCCTGCAGCTTTATGAGACACATGTTCCTGTCAGTGAGGAAAGAGAAGAATACATCCTGCAGCTTTATGAGACACATGTTACTGTCAGTGAGGAAAGAGAAGAATACATCCTGCAGCTTTATGAGACACATGTTACTGTCAGTGAGGAAAGAGAAGAATACATCCTGCAGCTTTATGAGACACATGTTCCTGTCAGTGAGGAAAGAGAAGAATACATCCTGCAGCTTTATGAGACACATGTTCCTGTCAGTGGGGATTTCAAAGTTTGCCTCTGTAGTTGACCAGAGCCCTGTACTACGAAACTAGTTTAACAGATCCGCGATGAGTCCCTTTGATCTGGTTTGACTGAACAGGATCAAAGCTATCTAGTTAACTGATACTACGACGCTGGTTTTTTACTAGGTAAGTGGACCTGGGATCTGCCTGTGCACGCGCACGTTTTTCGCTCGTGCACAGGCGCGCGTCCACGCGAAAGAGGTGCGGTAGCCAATCACATTATGAACAGCTGAGTTTATCCACGCCCACACCCATTTCCACACTCATTTCCTCGTTCAATGAAGCGCAGTGCATGATCAGAGTTTTAGCGGATATTTAATTTATCCGCGATTTAATGTCAGAATGAAAATCCGCGTTGGATAGTCTGCTGAAGGGCTGTCTAAGGCAGCAGCTTGTATTCACATCAGTCATTTGATTTACTTTGATCAGCGATTGATACAGCTGCATTGATACAGGCAGCAGCAACACATGTAAATGTGTAATCTCAGTCTATACATTTCCACAATCTGTAAGCCTATTTAGACCATAGATTTAGAAACGCATGCTCAATGAATAATGATCTCTATCACTCATGTGTGTGGTTGCACTGATCGAATAATTCATATATAAAATAGCCTAGTATAAAGCCTAATAGCCTACTATAAAAGAGAAAGCTGCTGAACTGAATTGAGACGATGCGGGCATATACCCGCATCGTCTCAATTCAGTGATAAAAACTAGCCTATTTTTGCTCATATATTGGCATACAGCCTACAGGACACAGTTCCAGCTGAAAGATGCAAGAATAGCCTGCATATTTAGTATTGGGGCTATCCATATTTATCCCATATCTATATTATATGTATAGGCTTTCCTGGCATGTAGGAGAATATCACCCTCACTCCATTTGAGGGTCCATTCATGATATGCGCCGCGGTGATTAATAGTGATCATATTTCTCCACGCATCGTTGAGCTGTTAAGACATAAAGTGGTAAGTAGGCTTAATTTAATTATGTAGCCTACAGAGCCACAAATGTTTTTCTTGTTATATTCTCAGTTGACTGCAATCTATTTTTCATATGGCGATCTTATATGAATGGTGAGTGACTCCAGAGAGCCGATTATATGGGTCTGTCATGGATTTTGATCTTATCCTCTGAAGCTAACCTGGTCGCGACCAGGTTAGCTTTGCAGCGTCAGTTGCCATGGTGATTGAAAGTTAACTTGCTTTGTAGTACGGCTAAACCAGGTTTAAACTCAAACTTACTCGGATAAGGCATTAAACTAGCTTCGTAGTACAGGCTACAGGTGAGGCTCAACTATCTGCATCCTGCTGTGGAGTCTGTCATGATGGAGGTGGAGAGCTGGGCGTGGCACGGACGCAGAGGAAGATGATTGTGGAAACTGTGTTGGTGGACAACGGTCCTGTAGTTTTTGTTGTTGTTGTTGTTGTTGCCGCTGCTGTCTTTCTTTTGGTGTTTTTGTTTCTATGTTGAAAGTTTAAAACTTAAACAAAGTTTAAGCAAAAAACAAACAAACATCATAGTAGGCTAAGGCTAAGGCTAAGGCTAAGGCTAAGGCTAAGGCTCTCTGCGTGCTGCCAAATAAACCACACAAAGTTATTTTCATTCACATGATTAAAGGAGCTGCCTTCCTGCCTTCCTGCAGGAAGACCGTTTTGCCCAGTGGCAACGACAACTACACAGCCTTTAGGACTGGACTGTGGGTGGGCTCACTGGGCTAGCTTGGAGGTTGCCCTCTACTGACCTTTGACCCATTGAACCAGTCAGAGCGGCTACAGCCAAGCAAACAGCTTCAACCACAGCCAGCCATCCCTCCCTCTGTTCATCTCTCCCTCCCTCCCTCCCTCCCTCCCTCTCTTCCTCCCTCCCTCTCTCCCTCTCTTCCTCCCTCCCTCTCTCCCTCCGTCCAGCCAGGCTTTTCAGTTGCAGCTTAGTGGGGATCAGTGAGCTGCACACTGTCAGCAACTCTCAGACAGAGGCAGTGCACCCAGCAATGCTGAGTTACAGGCCATCCTCCACCTCACATCTCCAATGTGTTGATATATATGAGCCACTGCAGAGACACCACACACACATACACACACACGCACGCACGGACGCACGCACGCACGCACGCACACACACACACACACACACACACACACACACACACACACACACACACACACACACACACACACACACACACATCAATATTATGCTGGTCTCTTATGTGGCTCTGACAGCCTAGTCACACAATGGCCTTTCTCAATCCCCAGAGAAAGCAGGTCTATAAAACATGTCAGCCCAACAGGCCCGGTTGCCGGGGAGAACACACTTCACAGAGTGACACACCGGGCTGAGCCAATCAGAGCCGTGCTGTGCCACAACAGAGGTGGTTATTGGCTCAGGGGGAACCTGATGAATTTTCAGCACCTGTCTGATGCCAACACGTACTGTGTGCTGGCTGACATCACTGTGCTGCGTCTGCCTGCCTGCCTGCCTAGAGAGTAAATAAGCTCAGCTTGGCTAATGACTGGTATCAACGCACAGTCACATGACTGGTATCAACGCACAGTCACATGACTGGTATCAACGCACAGTCACATGACTGGTATCAACGCACAGTCACATGACTGGCATCAACGCACAGTCACATGACTGGTATCAACGCACAGTCACATGACTGGTATCAACGCAGTCACATGACTCGTATCAACGCACAGTCACATGACTGGTATCAATGCACAGTCACATGACTGGTATCAACGCACAGTCACATGACTGGTATCAACGCACAGTCTGGTATCAACGCACAGTCACATGACTGGTATCAACGCACAGTCACATGACTGGTATCAATGCACAGTCACATACTGTAATGAACCACGCATCTAATTCATCTGGTCTGGAATGAAACTCCACAATCTGCCTCATAATGAAACGCACAGCGAGTTGTGTTCAAACGGGCCGAGCCTCAACAGCTGCTTTCCAAAATCAAACAATACAAACAAATAGGAAGCAAAAATTAGTCATCATCCTCCATTTGAGACAATGTCCATAAAAACACATCATGTATTTTGACAGTGAGGAGGTGCAGCACATTCTCTATTCACCAGTTTCCTGGTGAGACCGTGGGCGCTTCATGACACTCTCCCTCCCTGTTTCCATGACACCCTCCCTCCCTGTTTCCATGACACCCTCCCTCCCTGCTTCCATGACACTAGGGCTGCACGATATATCGTTTACACATCGACATTGCGATGTGCGCATGCGCGATAGTCACATCGCAGGACGTGCGATGTCAAAAGCAAATTCACTCGTCATGTTGCTTGATAAACTCTCACTTTAGGGGTAGCCTACTGAGTGAAATGCAGGCTCTCTCAAAGGAGAGAGACGCCCCGCTACTGTACTCACTCATTTAATGCTTAGCTTCAACACAACAAACATGCACAGAGAGCAAAATTGAATTGTTTTTGCTTATGTTGCGTTGCTGACAGTAGCCTGTCTGTAAACGATGTGATTGCGAGGCGGACTTGTCCACAGCTTGCAGCGCACTAGTATACAGCAGGCTGGCTGCTGTAACTCAACATGTCCGTGGAGTGGAGATATTTACTCTTGAAACACCAAAAAGCAAGACCGCAACTTATGACACGAAGGCTAAAGTGATTACTGAGAAGTTGTCCGTGTATCACCGCAGCTCTCTCTCCCCCTCAGTCTGATGATGCATCAGATGATAGCAGTAACGTTACGGTAGAGGTAATCATACATAGCGACTCATTTACACAAAACATGTCGGTGAAAATAAAAAGACAATAGACATAGCTGGGCAATTAAATATATATTTATTACTTTTCACGAATGAATTGTTTGTCACCGGTCGGCTGCATGTGAATCCTCGTCTCTGTACTGCCCTGCGTGCGCTCAAAAACCGGAACTCCCCAAATGCGGAGCGTACCACTTGGTAGTTTCTGGAGGGGGGTCAGACCAAGTGTGTGAAGTAACCATGTGTGAAGTGGCAGCGGTGTTTCATTGTTGATTTATTGAAACGTTAGAAGAACGAAAGAAGTTGAAAGCAGTGATTATAATCAATTAAATCTAATGTTTTTCTGCAAATAGCATCATTGGGAGGTAGATTCTGGCACTCAATATTAGGGGTGGGCAATATATCAAATTTATATCCATATTGTATTGTGATTTGAGACTATATGGTCTTAGATGTTGGATGGTAATATGGTGATACAGCATACATTTTGTCTTTCCCTGGTTTTAAAGGCTGCATTACACTAAGTGAAGTATAGGCTAGTGACATTTTAAAGTAGAATGTCATAACTCACTTTTTCATGTATGTAAGTCATGGAAATCCATTGGTCAAAATGTGTATGCACCCTGATAGATGACGCTCTGAGGCCTACCAGTAGGTCACAGCCCAGTGGTTGAGAAACATTAAAATACCTAATTTCCCCTCCAAAATCAGATGGACTCCTCTACAAAATCATCCCAATCATTCTAGAAATATTATTTTCTTTCAAATAGAGCTAATCTGGTGAAAATCTGTATTTTTTCATATCGCAATATATATCGCATGGGCGGGGAATATCGCAATGTCAGTTTTTTCCAATATCGTGCAGCCCTACATGACACCCTCCCTCCCTGTTTCCATGACACCCTCCCTCCCTGTTTCCATGACACCCTCCCTCCCTGCTTCCATGACACCCTCCCTCCCTGTTTCCATGACACCCTCCCTCCCTGTTTCCATGACACCCTCCCTCCCTGTTTCCATGACACCCTCCCTCCCTGCTTCCATGACACCCTCCCTCCCTGCTTCCATGACACCCTCCCTCCCTGCTTCCATGACACCCTCCCTCCCTGTTTCCAGCTGCCGGTTGCCTGTTTCCGCCCAGGACCGTTCATAGCGAAAGAGACTGAAAATAATACCTATGTCTTGTAATGGAGCCCCCCAGCACAATAATTTCACACGTGCATAATTGTACAACGGAGTGACAATATCTTGAATCTCGAAAGAGAGAGACCGCTAAAGCTCCGTTCAATGACCAAATATAAGAGTTATGGTTTGGATGTTTAGTAGGGGTGTCACGATACACTCCGTTCACGATACGATACGTATCACGATGGGTTCACGATAACGATACGATACGATACGATTTAAACAATATTTTTTAAACTTGAATAATGACAATATATGACTGGAAAAGTAGTATTTTATTTGAAATGCACAAATACAAAACATGCTGTTGTGGGAAATTGTTATTACAATAACAACTAGAAAAAACATGAGATTGGAGATAAGGCTTATCTTGAAATAGAATTACGGTAGTTACACCGTCACTTAGATTTACTTTGAACTAAAAGGTTTCTCAGCAGTATAAATTCTCATTATGCATCTTCAGTTTTTCTTCAAACTCAAACAACAAGACTTTTCTTAATCTATTTTTTATGCATCTTCAGTTTTTCCTGTCAAGTAAACAGTTTTGCCAGAAACTCAATTGAATGGTTTCTCTCCTGTATAACTTCTCATGTGTCTCTTCAGAGACTTGTTCAACTGAACTACTTTCCACACATTGAACTTCAACAAACAAAGACGTTTCTTAGTCTATTTTTTGAATTTTTTTTTTTTTTTTTTTTTTTTGCGATATGAGATTTCATCTCAACGATACATATCGTGACGTTTTACTATCGCGAAATTTCGTGGGACGATATATTGTGACACCCCTAATGTTTAGCCTTCAAAATAAAAGCGGCCGCTATGCAACCACATACTATTTTTTGAACCCATACAGTACGAGTGAATTGACATTCACCTCGTTTTTTAAAATATCGCCGCTATGCAACCACACAACGTTACTATTTTTAGCCATTTCGGATCAAATAAGCCAAACGTTCCCACTCTTTGACAGCGGCGCGCACCTCCTTGCTAGTGAATTTTTTTTAAATAGGAACTCGACAACCGGCAACCGCTGAGAATCATGGGAAACGTAAGTCCAGGAATAAGGTGAATACAGCAGAATTTGATGCTGGTAAATATGCACTCACATCAGGGGCGGACTGCATAATCGGGCACGTCGGGCAAATGCCCGGTGGCCTGGCCTGGCCTGCACATTTTTTTTTTTTTTTTTTTTTTTTGCAGGCCAGGCCAGGCCACTCACTGAGGCCTGGCCGCCTACTGCCTACTGCCTACCGCCTGCTGGTTTACTAGTGGTTTTATTACTTTATTCAGGGTTAAAGTGGGTGCATCTCATTGTAAAATTGGACTTGGCCCAAAAATGGCCCAAATCGGGCTTCAAACAGCCCAAATCTGGCTTTAAACGACCCAAATTGGGCTTCAAACAGCCCAAATCTGAGTTCAAACAGCCCAAATTGGGCTTCAAACGGCCCAAATTGAGCTTCACACGGCCCAAATTTTGACACAGCTTCTTTATGACACTTGGCACATGTAGAGAAACATGCTGCAGTAAAACAGCTGATAAAGAAGTCTCCTCCTGCAGTCTATTGCTCTCATCTCCCCACCCTGCAGCCAGTATTAAAGCCTAACCGCTTCATTCATATCCTCACCCTGCAGCCAGTATTAAAGCCTAACCGCTTCATTCATATCCCCACCCTGCAGCCAGTATTAAAGCCTAACCGCTTCATTCATATCCTCACCCTGCAGCCAGTATTAAAGCCTAACCGCTTCATTCATATCCCCACCCTGCAGCCAGTATTAAAGCCTAACCGCTTCATTCATATCCTCACCCTGCAGCCAGTATTAAAGCCTAACCGCTTCATTCATATCCCCACCCTGCAGCCAGT
>NC_139629.1:257500-277500 GCF_964638095.1 Poromitra crassiceps | reverse complement strand
CCGCCTCACCACGCCCACTTCTGAATGTTGCCTCTCTGTGTTGTTATGGTCCGCCTCACCACGCCCACTTCTGAATGTTGCCTCTCTGTGTTGTTATGGTCCGCCTCACCACGCCCACTTCTGAATGTTGCCTCTCTGTGTTGTTATGGTCCGCCCCACCACGCCCACTTCTGAATGCTGCCTCTCTGTGTTGTTATGGTCTGCCTCACCACGCCCACTTCTGAATGCTGCCTCTCTGTGTTGTTATGGTCCGCCTCACCACGCCCACTTCTGAATGCTGCCTCTCTGTGTTGTTATGGTCCACCTCACCACGCCCACTTCTGAATGTTGCCTTCCTGTGTTGTTATGGTCCACCTCACCACGCACCCTTCTGAATGCTGCCTCTCTGTGTTGTTATGGTCCGCCTCACCACGCCCACTTCTGAATGTTGCCTCTCTGTGTTGTTATGGTCCGCCCCACCACGCCCACTTCTGAATGCTGCCTCTCTGTGTTGTTATGGTCCGCCTCACCACGCCCACTTCTGAATGTTGCCTCTCTGTGTTATGGTCCGCCTCACCACGCCCACTTCTGAATGCTGCCTCCCTGTGTTGTGTCCTGCGACTCCGCCCCCAACAGGGAATACCTTCAATTACAGACGCAAGACTGCATCGAAATCCCGCTTCTGATTTTAAGTTTATTCTACTGCTCAGCTAATGGCCTACACTATTAGAACACGCCCACACACACACACACACACACACACACACACACACACACACACACACACACACACACACACATGACACACACACATGACACACGGGAGCTGCTCCACAGACACAGAAGTAGGTCAGGGAGTCAGACAGAGTGTTTGCGGGTGAGTTTGGGGTTGTGAGGTGTCTTATCAGATCCTGCTGCGGGGCCCTTTCTGCCACACACAAAACACATTGATTCACCCAGAGAGGGCTGCCTGATGACAGCTCTCTCACACACAGTCATGTGTACGCACACCTACACACACTCTCTCTCACACACAGCCATGTGTACGCACACCTACACACACTCTCTCTCACACACAGTCATGTGTACGCACACCTACACACACTCTCTCACACACACAGGCATGTGTACGCACACCTACACACACTCTCTCACACACAGCCATGTGTACGCACACCTACACACACTCTCTCTCACACACAGTCATGTGTACGCACACCTACACACACACAGGCATGTGTACGCACACCTACACACACTCTCTCACACACAGCGATGTGTACGCACACCTACACACACTCTCTCTCACACACAGTCATGTGTACGCACACCTACACACACTCTCTCTCACACACAGTCATGTGTACGCACACCTACACACACTCTCTCTCACACACAGTCATGTGTACGCACACCTACACACACTCTCTCTCACACACAGTCATGTGTACGCACACCTACACACACTCTCTCTCACACACACAGTCATGTGTACGCACACCTACACACACTCTCTCTCACACACAGTCATGTGTACGCACACCTACACACACTCTCTCTCACACACACAGTCATGTGTACGCACACCTACACACACTCTCTCTCACACACAGTCATGTAGAGCCCGACCGATATTATCGGCCCGCCGATATTATCGGCCGATATTGGCGATTATCGATATATCGGTATCGGTAAATAAAATAAAATAAATCGGCCATTTTTTTTTTTTTTTTTATATATATATATATATATATATATATATATATATATATATATATATATATATATATATATATATATATATATATAAGTTATAGACAGCATGGACAGCATGTTGTGTATATTTGATATTTTTTCTTAACTATTTGTTCTATTGTGTTTTTGTATTTCTAGTTATTTATAATTATTAAATTCCCAGTTAAGTTTACTGTTTCATTGCATTGAGTTTATTAATAAGCTGTAAAATATCCTGCCTACATCACATATTTCAATTCATGTCAACTCAATCATATCTTTGTCAAGTGTTTGATATTTGAGGGTTGCTGATGTGGTGCCTCCTCTGGTCGTTAAGGGCACCTGTTCGGAGGGAGGGGAACTCGTTGGAATATCGTGATCCTCCCACGTGCTATGTCCTACCGGTGAAGCTTCCCCTGTCAGGTGAAAAGAAGCGGCTGGCTAACTGCCCATGTGGAAGCATGGAGCCAGTTTTCGGCTCTCCCCAGATCGGCAGAGGGTGGAGCAGCAACCAGGATAAATAAATAAAAAATTAGCACTAATGGGGGATTAGCACTAATGGGGGATAATAAACATTTGATGATAAAAACAAAAATAAAACTAGAACGACCGCAACGCGGACTTATGCCTCCGCCATTAGTTCATTATTGAGTCCAAGTGGATGTTGGAGCCAAATTGGAAGAAATTGCATCAAGGCGTTTCTTTGCAGAATTGGATATTTGAGCCAAATGTGAAGAAATTTAGTCAAGGTGTTGAAAATGGCATTTGTTAGGTCACTGTGACCTTGACCTTTGACCTTTGATAACCAAAATGGAATCAGTTCATCCTTGAGCCTAAGTGAATGTTTAAGGCGAATCTGATGAAATTCCATCCAGGCGTTCCTCAGATATCGCGTTAACAAGCTTGAAAATGGCGTTTGAGAGGTCACAGTGACCTTGACCTTTGACCTTTGACCACCAAAATCTAATCAGATCATCCTTGAGCCTAATTGAATGTTTAAGGTGAATGTGATGAAATTCCGTCCAGGCGTTCCTCAGATATCGCGTTAACAAGCTTGAAAATGGCGTTGGAGAGGTCACAGTGACCTTGACCTTTGACCTTTGACCCAATAAAATCTAATCAGATCATCCTTGAGCCTAAGTGAATGTTTAAGGCGAATCTGATGAAATTCCGTCCAGGCGTTCCTCAGATATCGCGTTAACAAGCTTGAAAATGGTGTTCGAGAGGTCACAGTGACCTTGACCTTTGGCCTTTGACCACCAAAATCTAATCAGATCATCCTTGAGCCTAAGTGAATGTTTAAGGCGAATCTGATGAAATTCCGTCCAGGCGTTCCTCAGATATCGCGTTAACAAGCTTGAAAATGGCGTTCGAGAGGTCACAGTGACCTTGACCTTTGACCTTTGACCACCAAAATGTAATCAGATCATCCTTGAGCCTAAGTGAATGTTTAAGGCGAATCTGATGAAATTCCGTCCAGGCGTTCCTCAGATATCACGTTAACAAGCTTGAAAATGGCGTTCGAGAGGTCACAGTGACCTTGACCTTTGACCTTTGACCACCAAAATCTAATCAGATCATCCTTGAGCCTAAGTGAATGTTTAAGGCGAATCTGATGAAATTCCGTCAAGGCGTTCCTCAGATATGGCGTTAACAAACATCCGTACATACGGACGTACGGACATCCGTACGTACGGACGGACAACCCGGATCCATAATGCCTTCGGCCTGGCTTCGCCGGCGGAGGCATAATAAAATAAAAATATCGGCCGATATTATCGGTATCGGTAATTTTTTATTCCCTAAAATCGGTATCGGTATCGGTTTCAAAAATCCCATATCGGTCGGGCTCTACATGTGTACGCACACCTACACACACACACTCTCTCTCTCCACAACAAGCTCTGACAGATCCCCCTAAAGACAGATGTCTATAAAGAAAGAGAGACAGCAACAAAGCTATGGGGAGGAGAGAGAGAGAGAGAGAGAGAGAGAGAGAGAGAGAGAGAGAGAGAGAGAGAGAGAGAGAGCGAGAGAGAGAGAGAGGCCCTGTGGAAAACATGCCAGTCAAACAGACTTTGACACAAGTGTCAAAGTGAAATAGTCACTTGACATGATGACACATTGAGTGAACGGCTCACATCAGTCAACACAGGATGTGAGCGGTGAGACTTTCCACTCTGTGGTGAAGAGGCTCTATTGAATAAAAGATCATATTGATCTGCATGGGCTCTCTGAGGGGGTCATGAGGTCAGAGGTCAAGTGAGAAGGCAACATGTTCACTGGGGCTATTTTGAACCAAACAAATCCATTCAATTCACTCCCGTGTGATCCACCATGTGAACGACTCATCCTCTTCTGAGCTAGGACATTTATTTGACTGTGTTTGCACTTTGTGTATTTATTTATTTATCTATTCATTCAACACAGTTATGCAGAGCCTCCTACTGTACTTTTGTTCAGACCAATATTTGTGACTTTGGCTGTTTATGATGAACCTGACGCTGCCAGATGGTTTGTTTTCACATAACCATCTGGGAATGAGTCGCTTGGGAAACCGTTTCAAAGGGCGGACACTTCCAAGAAACACCTGGCAGGTGATTGGATGAGCCATCTGTCTATCTATGACAGGCTCACTCCAGAGCCGTATAATAGAAGAGTTCCCACATCTCCATTCACTCCAATGGACCAGTTTTTTTCCAGGAAGTAGAAAGTGGAACTCTTCAGTAAAAAAAGCAGCACTGTCGAGTTGCATCAAAATAGACAGTGTTGTACTTTGAAAGGGTTTTTCATCCCTTGAAATGAATCAAATTGTACATTATCGGCTTTATTTTAGCATGCAAAAGCAGCGCGAGACCCATTCCTGGCTGTTCATTGGCTAATGATTCTTGCATTTTGGTCCTCCGCTGACGCCACTCTCTTACTAGAGGACACTAGCTCACTCTTGCTGGCGTCACGCCTAAAGCCCGCCCATAGCTGCTTCATAGGATGCTGATTGGTGCAAACCAATAGATTGGAGCATGGCGAGGTTACAAGGTGACTTTATTATGGATTTAAACAAAAATCAACACGATGTTCATGTAAAACATCCATCCTGCCACTCGAGGACAGTGTGACGCTGTCCCCCCGGTGACGAGGACAGAACGCTGTCCCCCCGGTGACGAGGACAGTGTGTGTTGTGGTGTGAAGACACTAGGCAGGTGTTGTTGGTCACACTGGTCCTGAGGACAGTGTGTGTTGTGGTGTGAAGACACTAGGCAGGTGTTGTTGGTCACACTGGTCCTGAGTCACCAGTGACAGCTGAATGGCTGCACTGTCCAATGTCCAGGAGAGCTGGAGGCTAGCACACAATACAGCGCTGTCCACAGGCTGGCCTGACTGACTCTTCCTGGTGACGTGTGTGTCTCTATGTGTGTGTGTGTGTGTGTGTGTGTGTGTGTGTCTGTATGTGTGTGTGTGTGTGTGTGTGTGTGTGTGCGTCTGTATGTGTGTGTGCGTCTGTCTGTATGTGTGTGTGCGTCTGTGTGTATGTGTGTGTGTGTGTGTGTGTCTGGATGTGTGTGTGTGTGCGTGGACCACAGCAGCCGACCAGCACGACAGCCTCATACACAATAGGGAGCTATTCTCTGGGACGGCTCCAGACCCTAGCTAGCTAGCTAGCGGGCTGAGCAGCCTAGTAGCACACACACTGATCCAGCAAATAAACTTCAAATATCTCAAAACAAACTAGTACGGCTGTTACACTCTCTCCATCCCAGAACCCACCTCCTGCCTGGCCATTTTTCCAGCCTCAGATGGCTCAGAGTGGAGGAAAGAGTGAACCAAATCAAGCTGTGCCTGGTCCATAAGATCTTGCATAATATGGTCCCGAAATATCTCCAAAATTATTTCACCAAGGTAAATGACGTTCATAACTACTCCACCAGAGGGAGCTCCCACAATGTCGTCCCCATTAAATTTAAGAGCTGTATGAACAAAAACTCTTTCAAATACTCAGCCGGGCTGTTGTGGAACAGCCTTCCGGACAGCCTGAAGATGATTAACACCTTGAGCAGCTTTAAAATCGCTCTCAAAATCTGGTTCATGACTGGTGCGGGTATGTAAATGTAAATATTTTTGAGTATTGTTAATTTATAGCCTGTTTAAAGTTATTTTATTTATTTTAGTCAGATTGGTTTTTTAGCCTTTTTAATGTGTTCTTTATTTTCGGGATTGGGTCCTGTTTCAAATGTCTTTTTATATTGCTTTTGTTAAAACTGTTTTAACATCTTAAATGGTTTTTTTTAATAGTCTATAGGTGGAAGTAGTTTTATGTTTCTTTATTGTTATGTCTGTTTTTATGTCGGTCTGAGTCGTCTGTCCGAGACCAAGGACCACAATGGAAACAAGTCCTCGGACTTTATTGTGTTTTTATCCTTGATGGTGATGTATGAGTGGCCTTTATATTTTTGTGTATGATGTGCTTTACTTTTGTCATTCATCGAATAAATCAATCAATCAATCAATCAAAAGTTGTCTTTGTGAACCTAATCGTTTGATCTGAGAACAAACAGCTAAACTCATTAAATATGGAGGAATGAACTGCAGCTTTCAGCGGTAAACAATTCCCCAAATCTCTAACAGCCAGAATTAAAGGCTGAGCCACCAAAGTATCCTGTTCTTTCCTCTATGCGTGCGTGCACGTGCGCTAGGGGTGTCAACGGTTACAACAAAATTCTAAACATGTTTTTTTTTTTTACTACCGCATTTGCGCTATATAACCACTAGAGGGCACTGTCACCATTGAAGTACCTCCCAAACCCATAGATTCGTAATTGGTACCAGATAGATCATGGATTCATGTGGTTTTAACGACCGCGCCGAACGCTAGTTTTTAACGGAAACCGCACCTTTTTTCTGCCTCAGGAAATGTACCATTGATGGTAAGGAAGCAGCATTAGGATACAGCAGCACTTGGATATAAGTGGCTAACGTCAGTTTACAACAGTGGTATTCACTACAACGTTAGCAAGTAAATTACGTTACAATAACAGCTACATTACCATCTTCAGTGAATGCCAGCTGCTGGGCTATCTGAAGCCATTCATTTCGTTGTTGAGGTAGGCTAGTCCTCGTGGTGTTTGTCATGTTGAGGTAGGCTAGTCCTCGTGGTGTTTGCCATGTTGAGGTAGGCTAGTCCTCACGGTGTTTGTCATGTTGAGGTAGGCTAGTCCTTGTGGTGTTTGTCATGTTGAGGTAGGCTAGTCCTTGCAGTGTTTGTCATGTTGAGGTAGGCTAGTCCTCGCGGTGTTTGTCATGTTGAGGTAGGCTAGTCCTCGTGGTGTTTGTCATGTTGAGGTAGGCTAGTCCTTGTGGTGTTTGTCATGTTGAGGTAGGCTAGTCCTTGCGGTGTTTGTCATGTTGAGGTAGGCTAGTCCTCACGGTGTTTGTCATGTTGAGGTAGGCTAGTCCTCACGGTGTTTGTCATGTTGAGGTAGGCTAGTCCTCACGGTGTTTGTCATGTTGAGGTAGGCTAGTCCTCACGGTGTTTGTCATGTTGAGGTAGGCTAGTCCTCACGGTGTTTGTCATGTTGAGGTAGGCTAGTCCTCACGGTGTTTGTCATGTTGAGGTAGGCTAGTCCTCACGATGTTTGTCATGTTGAGGTAGGCTACTCCTCATGGTGTTTGTCATGTTGAGGTAGGCTAGTCCTCACGGTGTTGGTCATGTTGAGGTAGGCTAGTCCTCGCAGTGTTTGTCATGTTGAGGTAGGCTAGTCCTCGTGGTGTTTGTCATGTTGAGGTAGGCTAGTCCTCACGGTGTTTGTCATGTTGAGGTAGGCTAGTCCTCGCGGTGTTTGTCATGTTGAGGTAGGCTAGTCCTCACGGTGTTTGTCATGTTGAGGTAGGCTAGTCCTCACGGTGTTTGTCATCTTGAGGTAGGCTAGTCCTCATGGTGTTTGTCATGTTGAGGTAGGCTAGTCCTCACAGTGTTTGTCATGTTGAGGTAGGCTAGTCCTTGCGGTGTTTGTCATGTTGAGGTAGGCTAGTCCTCACAGTGTTTGTCATGTTGAGGTAGGCTAGTCCTCGCGGTGTTTGTCATGTTGAGGTAGGCTAGTCCTCGCGGTGTTTGTCATGTTGAGGTAGGCTAGTCCTCACGGTGTTTGTCATGTTGAGGTAGGCTAGTCCTCGTGGTGTTTGTCATGTTGAGGTAGGCTAGTCCTCGCGGTGTTTGTCATGTTGAGGTAGGCTAGTCCTCATGGTGTTTGTCATGTTGAGGTAGGCTAGTCCTCGCGGTGTTTGTCATGTTGAGGTAGGCTAGTCCTCACGGTGTTTGTCATGTTGAGGTAGGCTAGTCATTGTGGTGTTTGTCATGTTGAGGTAGGCTAGTCATCGTGGTGTTTGTCATGTTGAGGTAGGCTAGTCCTCGTGGTGTTTGTCATGTTGAGGTAGGCTAGTCCTCACGGTGTTTGTCATGTTGAGGTAGGCCAATAATTTAATTGGTCAAACGTATTTTTTCCCGTGTGTGAACACTTTAGTGTAACGTTAAAGTTATCATCTGTAGCTTACAGGCAGCATTGCGAGTCCAAAACAGTAAAATCATTGTCAAAACTTTCTTTTAAAGAGGGGGAAAAAGACGTAATTGGTTATTGATTTTTCTAAACGGATATGATTTAGTATCCGGTTATCCGTGTACATGGTGGTGACACCCCTAGCGTGTTTGTGTGTGTGTGTATGACTGGATGTTTCTGAGTCTATATGTGTGTGCGTGCATGCATATATGAACTGTGTGTGTGTGTGTGTGTGTGTGCATACGTGTGTATGTGTATGCGTGTGTATGTGTGTGTGTGTGCGTGTTCACTTATTCACTGACATACACACCATTTCCTCTGCTTGAGCTTTAGCAGACTGCCTTCAAAAGAGCAGAATGAGGAGGAGTCAAAGGTCAATTGTGGCCTGCTGCCTGGGGGATAAGAGAGGGGGGGAGGAGAGAGAGAGAGGGGGGGAGGAGAGAGAGGGGGGGGAGGGGAGAGAGAGGGGGGGAGAGAGAGGGGGGGAGAGAGAGAGGGGGGGAGGGGAGAGAGAGGGGGGGAGGGGGGAGAGAGGAGAGAGGCGGGAGGGGGGAGGAGAGAGAGAGAGAGGGGGGAGGAGAGAGAGGGGGGAGGAGAGAGGAGGGGAAGAGAGAGGGGGAGGAGAGAGGGGGGGAGAGAGAGGGGAGGAGTGGGGGGGATGGGGAGATAGAGGGAGGGAGGAGAGAGATGAGGGGAGGAGAGAGAGAGGGGGGGAGGAGAGAGAGAGGGGGGGGAGGGAGGAGGAGAGAGGGGGGGAGGAGAGAGAGGGGGGGAGGACAGAGAGAGGGGGGGGAGGGGGAGGAGAGAGGGGGGAGGAGAGAGAGAGGGGGGTAGAGGGGGGAGGAGAGAGGGGGGGAGGAGAGAGAGAGGGGGGGAGGAGAGAGAGGGGGGAGGGGGAGGGGGAGAGAGAGAGGGGAGGAGAGAGAGAAGGAAGGAGGGTTGGATGGAGGTTGCAAAATCTCACAGTCCAGATTGAAGTGAGGAAGATGGGATGACAACACAACCTACATGTCTACAGCGGAGGAGGAAACCATTCATTTGACCCCCCTCTCCCCCTCTCCTCTGACTACAGGCTGTGCTGTGTAATTGAGCTGCGAAAAGACATAAACCTTCAATGACAGAGGAGCACCTGGGAGGAGAGGGGGGTGGGGGGGGGATGTATGAAAAAGAAAGAGAGGCAGAAGGCGGGGCCAGTCCTGCCTCGCGCCACGATGGTTAGAGACTCATGGTCAGGAGCTCAGCTGAAGGTTCATGCCCTCAAACCTCCTGTCTTCACCTCTGCCTTCTCCTCATCCTCTTCTCAGCGCTCACCTCTGAGGCTGTGCTGAGCGCTCACCTCTGCCCTTTTCTCCCCAGAGACAAATTGAAAAGAGCTCTTTCACTTTGTTACAGAGCAAATCCTCTGGGCCACAATACAGAGACCTGAGAGGGACGTCATTCTGAGGGGAATAAATGCTATAGTTATAGTTTTCCTTTGCCTGAACACGGTTCCACATTCCACATTTTCATGGATAAAATGTAAAAACTTTTCCATGACTTTTCAATGATCCGTAATAGAATTTCCCTGTAATGTGAGGTGGTGACAGACATGATGACTACACTGGACAGTGGACAAAGAGTCACTGCAACGCATTACATGGAAGCTATAGACATTTGTTAAGTAAAAATCGTATTATAAAATATGAATACATGAAGCACTAAAATCCACATATTCGAGCTACGCTACGTCAACAGCTACATAAAATAAATTTGCCATAATGTTACATTACATGGAAGGTTATCCAAGGAAGATTAATTCATTTCATTAGACACAACTAAATTCCATGACATTTTCAAAAGTTTTGAGGATTCTATAAAATCCATTACTTTTCCAAGCCAGGTTTTCCATGAGCGTGGGAACCCTGCCTGAACTGACAACAACAGTTTCACAGAGGCTAGGCCTGTTACCCAGCATGCTGCTGTGTTGTCACAGAGGCTAGGTCTGTTACCCAGCATGCTGCTGTGTTGTCACAGAGGCTAGGCTTGTTACCCAGCATGCTGCTGTGTTGTCACAGAGGCTAGGTCTGTTACCCAGCATGCTGCTGTGTTGTCACAGAGGCTAGGCCTGTTACCCAGCATGCTGCTGTGTTGTCACAGAGGCTAGGTCTGTTACCCAGCATGCTGCTGTGTTGTCACAGAGGCTAGGCCTGTTACCCAGCATGCTGCTGTGTTGTCACAGAGGCTAGGCCTGTTACCCAGCATGCTGCTGTGTTGTCACAGAGGCTAGGTCTGTTACCCAGCATGCTGCTGTGTTGTCACAGAGGCTAGGTCTGTTACCCAGCATGCTGCTGTGTTGTCACAGAGGCTAGGTCTGTTACCCAGCATGCTGCTGTGTTGTCACAGAGGCTAGGCTTGTTACCCAGCATGCTGCTGTGTTGTCACAGAGGCTAGGTCTGTTACCCAGCATGCTGCTGTGTTGTCACAGAGGCTAGGCTTGTTACCCAGCATGCTGCTGTGTTGTCACAGAGGCTAGGCTTGTTACCCAGCATGCTGCTGTGTTGTCACAGAGGCTAGGTCTGTTACCCAGCATGCTGCTGTGTTGTCACAGAGGCTAGGCCTGTTACCCAGCATGCTGCTGTGTTGTCACAGAGGCTAGGCCTGTTACCCAGCATGCTGCTGTGTTGTCACAGAGGCTAGGTCTGTTACCCAGCATGCTGCTGTGTTGTCACAGAGGCTAGGTCTGTTACCCAGCATGCTGCTGTGTTGTCACAGAGGCTAGGTCTGTTACCCAGCATGCTGCTGTGTTGTCACAGAGGCTAGGTCTGTTACCCAGCATGCTGCTGTGTTGTCACAGAGGCTAGGCTTGTTACCCAGCATGCTGCTGTGTTGTCACAGAGGCTAGGCTTGTTACCCAGCATGCTGCTGTGTTGTCACAGAGGCTTGGCTTGTTACCCAGCATGCTGTTGTGTAGTCACAGAGGCTAGGCTTGTTACCCAGCATGCTGTTGTGTAGTCACAGAGGCTAGGCTTGTTACCCAGCATGCTGTTGTGTAGTCACAGAGGCTAGGCTTGTTACCCAGCATGCTGTTGTGTAGTCACAGAGGCTAGGCTTGTTACCCAGCATGCTGTTGTGTAGTCACAGAGGCTAGGTCTGTTACCCAGCATGCTGCTGTGTTGTCACAGAGGCTAGGCTTGTTACCCAGCATGCTGCTGTGTTGTCACAGAGGCTAGGCTTGTTACCCAGCATGCTGCTGTGTTGTCACAGAGGCTAGGCCTGTTACCCAGCATGCTGCTGTGTTGTCACAGAGGCTAGGCCTGTTACCCAGCATGCTGCTGTGTTGTCACAGAGGCTAGGCTTGTTACCCAGCATGCTGCTGTGTTGTCACAGAGGCTAGGCCTGTTACCCAGCATGCTGCTGTGTTGTCACAGAGGCTAGGCCTGTTACCCAGCATGCTGCTGTGTTGTCACAGAGGCTAGGCCTGTTACCCAGCATGCTGCTGTGTTGTCACAGAGGCTAGGCCTGTTACCCAGCATGCTGCTGTGTTGTCACAGAGGCTAGGCTTGTTACCCAGCATGCTGCTGTGTTGTCACAGATGCTAGGCCTGTTACCCAGCATGCTGCTGTGTTGTCACAGAGGCTAGGCCTGTTACCCAGCATGCTGCTGTGTTGTCACAGAGGCTAGGCCTGTTACCCAGCATGCTGCTGTGTTGTCACAGAGGCTAGGCTTGTTACCCAGCATGCTGCTGTGTTGTCACAGAGGCTAGGCTTGTTACCCAGCATGCTGCTGTGTTGTCACAGAGGCTAGGCTTGTTACCCAGCATGCTGTTGTGTTGTCACAGAGGCTAGGTCTGTTACCCAGCATGCTGCTGTGTTGTCACAGAGGCTAGGCTTGTTACCCAGCATGCTGTTGTGTTGTCACAGAGGCTAGGTCTGTTACCCAGCATGCTGCTGTGTTGTCACAGAGGCTAGGCCTGTTACCCAGCATGCTGTTGTGTTGTCACAGAGGCTAGGCCTGTTACCCAGCATGCTGCTGTGTTGTCACAGAGGCTAGGCCTGTTACCCAGCATGCTGCTGTGTTGTCACAGAGGCTATGTATGTTACCCAGCATGCTGCTGTGTTGTCACAGAGGCTATGTATGTTACCCAGCATGCTGCTGTGTTGTCACAGAGGCTAGGCTTGTTACCCAGCATGCTGCTGTGTTGTCACAGAGGCTAGGCTTGTTACCCAGCATGCTGCTGTGTTGTCACAGAGGCTTGGCTTGTTACCCAGCATGCTGTTGTGTAGTCACAGAGGCTAGGCTTGTTACCCAGCATGCTGTTGTGTAGTCACAGAGGCTAGGCTTGTTACCCAGCATGCTGTTGTGTAGTCACAGAGGCTAGGCTTGTTACCCAGCATGCTGTTGTGTAGTCACAGAGGCTAGGCTTGTTACCCAGCATGCTGTTGTGTAGTCACAGAGGCTAGGTCTGTTACCCAGCATGCTGCTGTGTTGTCACAGAGGCTAGGCTTGTTACCCAGCATGCTGCTGTGTTGTCACAGAGGCTAGGCTTGTTACCCAGCATGCTGCTGTGTTGTCACAGAGGCTAGGCCTGTTACCCAGCATGCTGCTGTGTTGTCACAGAGGCTAGGCCTGTTACCCAGCATGCTGCTGTGTTGTCACAGAGGCTAGGCTTGTTACCCAGCATGCTGCTGTGTTGTCACAGAGGCTAGGCCTGTTACCCAGCATGCTGCTGTGTTGTCACAGAGGCTAGGCCTGTTACCCAGCATGCTGCTGTGTTGTCACAGAGGCTAGGCCTGTTACCCAGCATGCTGCTGTGTTGTCACAGAGGCTAGGCCTGTTACCCAGCATGCTGCTGTGTTGTCACAGAGGCTAGGCTTGTTACCCAGCATGCTGCTGTGTTGTCACAGATGCTAGGCCTGTTACCCAGCATGCTGCTGTGTTGTCACAGAGGCTAGGCCTGTTACCCAGCATGCTGCTGTGTTGTCACAGAGGCTAGGCCTGTTACCCAGCATGCTGCTGTGTTGTCACAGAGGCTAGGCTTGTTACCCAGCATGCTGCTGTGTTGTCACAGAGGCTAGGCTTGTTACCCAGCATGCTGCTGTGTTGTCACAGAGGCTAGGCTTGTTACCCAGCATGCTGTTGTGTTGTCACAGAGGCTAGGTCTGTTACCCAGCATGCTGCTGTGTTGTCACAGAGGCTAGGCTTGTTACCCAGCATGCTGTTGTGTTGTCACAGAGGCTAGGTCTGTTACCCAGCATGCTGCTGTGTTGTCACAGAGGCTAGGCCTGTTACCCAGCATGCTGTTGTGTTGTCACAGAGGCTAGGCCTGTTACCCAGCATGCTGCTGTGTTGTCACAGAGGCTAGGCCTGTTACCCAGCATGCTGCTGTGTTGTCACAGAGGCTATGTATGTTACCCAGCATGCTGCTGTGTTGTCACAGAGGCTATGTATGTTACCCAGCATGCTGCTGTGTTGTCACAGAGGCTAGGCTTGTTACCCAGCATGCTGCTGTGTTGTCACAGAGGCTAGGCTTGTTACCCAGCATGCTGCTGTGTTGTCACAGAGGCTAGGCTTGTTACCCAGCATGCTGCTGTGTTGTCACAGAGGCTAGGTCTGTTACCCAGCATGCTGCTGTGTTGTCACAGAGGCTAGGCCTGTTACCCAGCATGCTGCTGTGTTGTCACAGAGGCTAGGCTTGTTACCCAGCATGCTGCTGTGTTGTCACAGAGGCTAGGCTTGTTACCCAGCATGCTGCTGTGTTGTCACAGAGGCTAGGTCTGTTACCCAGCATGCTGCTGTGTTGTCACATAGGCTAGGCCTGTTACCCAGCATGCTGCTGTGTTGTCACAGAGGCTAGGCCTGTTACCCAGCATGCTGCTGTGTTGTCACAGAGGCTAGGCCTGTTACCCAGCATGCTGCTGTGTTGTCACAGAGGCTATGTATGTTACCCAGCATGCTGCTGTGTTGTCACAGAGGCTATGTATGTTACCCAGCATGCTGCTGTGTTGTCACAGAGGCTAGGCTTGTTACCCAGCATGCTGCTGTGTTGTCACAGAGGCTAGGCTTGTTACCCAGCATGCTGCTGTGTTGTCACAGAGGCTAGGCTTGTTACCCAGCATGCTGCTGTGTTGTCACAGAGGCTAGGTCTGTTACCCAGCATGCTGCTGTGTTGTCACAGAGGCTAGGCCTGTTACCCAGCATGCTGCTGTGTTGTCACAGAGTCTAGGCTTGTTACCCAGCATGCTGCTGTGTTGTCACAGAGGCTAGGCTTGTTACCCAGCATGCTGCTGTGTTGTCACAGAGGCTAGGTCTGTTACCCAGCATGCTGCTGTGTTGTCACAGAGGCTAGGCCTGTTACCCAGCATGCTGCTGTGTTGTCACAGAGGCTAGGCTTGTTACCCAGCATGCTGCTGTGTTGTCACAGAGGCTAGGTCTGTTACCCAGCATGCTGCTGTGTTGTCACAGAGGCTAGGCTTGTTACCCAGCATGCTGCTGTGTTGTCACAGAGGCTAGGCTTGCTACCCAGCATGCTGCTGTGTTGTCACAGAGGCTAGGCCTGTTACCAAGCATGCTGCTGTGTTGTCACAGAGGCTAGGTCTGTTACCCAGCATGCTGCTGTGTTGTCACAGAGGCTAGGCTTGTTACCCAGCATGCTGCTGTGTTGTCACAGAGGCTAGGCCTGTTACCCAGCATGCTGCTGTGTTGTCACAGAGGCTAGGCTTGTTACCAGCATGCTGCTGTGTTGTCACAGAGGCTAGGCCTGTTACCCAGCATGCTGCTGTGTTGTCACAGAGGCTAGGCCTGTTACCCAGCATGCTGCTGTGTTGTCACAGAGGCTAGGCCTGTTACCCAGCATGCTGCTGTGTTGTCACAGAGGTTAGGTCTGTTACCCAGCATGCTGCTGTGTTGTCACAGAGGCTAGGTCTGTTACCCAGCATGCTGCTGTGTTGTCTCGATAAGCACTCCTCTCATCCGGCCCTCAATTTAATTTTGTGGGAGAGACGAGACGGTGAATCTTGTGACAGCAGTGAAGCTGAAGCCTGTGGTCCTCTGCTTTGGTCTTATTGACTGATGGATATTGAGTGCAGCCGCTGGTCCAACGAGGCCATTAGAGAATTACCTTGCATCTCCCTCGACATGAGGGGGAATACCCACACATAACACATTCCTTAACCTCTCTACTAGCCACTAGCCAACACACACACACACACACACACACACACACACACACACACACACACACACACACACACACACACACACACACACACACACACACACACACACACACACGCAACACATTCCTTGACCTGTACTAGCCACTAGCCACTAGCCAACACAAACACATGAAGGACAGATAATGAAGCTTTGAGCGAAGGCGGTGAGATTGGTCTTGGCTTACTTGGGCTGTGAGTGTGTGAGAAACATAGAGGCCATTTACACCTGGCATTAACATGCGTTTTCTGCCATCAGATTGCAATCCGATTGTATTTTATCACTTCAGCCTGATTCCATTTACACCTGGCACTAACATGCGTTTTGGGTGAACAGATTGCAATCCGATTGCTCTCCAGCTCGAACGTCATCACGCGCGCGCCCCCTGAACGTGTGCATGCATGTTTGTTTGCATACATGCACAGGGAAATAGAGGTTATTGTTAAGCTCAAATGCACAGTGAACGTCCCCTTCACCTGGACAAAACGATGGCCGATCACGCAGCACTGCATCTATTTCTTTATAAAAAGGACACGTTGCTCTGCCCCTGCCACTTTTCTTGTTCTTGTCCTTGGCCTGTCTGTAAGCCGTGTTTCCATTACTAAATATCGCAATAAAAATCGGGTAATGCAAACACGTAAATTTCGAAAAACCTCCCAAATATTGCAAAAAGCTTTTGCGCTCTCATGAGGTAGTTTTTCAGACGTGTCGATATAGCAGTTTTCTCTGTAGGTTATTCTCCCATGGAGCTGTTTGACACTGGGTCCGAGACACACACACATACATACGTTTTCCGTGCATGTCATTGGCTGTAACCACCTGTGTTGCGTTCAGGTAACATCCTAAATTACGTTATACAATTGAGAGCATAATTTATCTTTTATATCAACACTTCTCCTTTGGAAAAGGAGCGGAAAATGAAAGGAAAATGAGGGAGAAAGGGTTCGATAAGCCGTGGCAAAACCTCCGCAGCAAAACTTTGAAGCAACGCTACCTAGCAGAAAGAGAGTGTTGTGCAAAAGCGGAGCGGGGGGGGGGGGGGGGAAGAGAATTTTTAGCCGGTCCGGTGACAGGCTGCCTGTGTGTGTGCGCATTTGACACAGCGGCGAGATGAGGGCACACACCGGTGCGGTGTATTTCCGTATGGTAGTTGCTGAATGCGTTTTGAGAGGACGCATTGCATTTACACTTGTGTTAAATGTTGTCATAATGCGTCCCTGACCACCTCCGGAGGTGGTTTGGCCGATCAGATTGCAATCCTTCTTCAATGCGTTTTGGGGGTGTTTACACCTGTACTTTCAAGTGATAAAATACAATCGGATTGCAATCTGATGGCAGAAAACGCATGTTAATGCCAGGTGTAAATGGCCTCATAGTTACCTCAATAAGACTCGTAAAGATATCAAAGATAACAAGGATGGCTGCTGCTCACACACTTTCTCTTTCTTTTTGACAGCAGCCCAGATGCAGAAAGCCAGCGTATGTCTCTGACACACGCAAATGTGACCACCCATAGAAACAAGTATGCGTACACACACACACACACACAAACACACACACGCACACACACACACACACACGCATACAGACACACACACACACACACACACACACAGAGGGCTTGATGATCAAACAGCGTTTAGGCTCACATACTGTATCAAGCCCTGCATCTGTATGTGTGTGTGTGTGTGTGTGTGTGTGTGTGTGTGTGTGTGTGTGTGTGTGTATGTGTGTGTGTGTGTGTGTGTGTGTGTGTGTGTGTGTATGTGTGTGTGTATGCGTGTGTGTGTGTGTGTGTGTGTGTGCGTGTGTGTGTATGTGTGCGTGTGTGTGCGTGTGCGTGTGCGTGTGTGTGCGTGTATGTGTGTGCGTGCGTGCGTGCATGGCGTTTGCAGGTGTGTGAGGCTATGATTGCCTGGCTATGTGCCTGCCTGCCTGCCTGCCTGCATGTATCTGCATGAGGAACATTAACCACCAGAATAATCAAGAGTATAAAACTGTTTCCCCCGAAAATGAAATGCAACCTGTCATGTCTGTGCCACAGTGCAGAGAGGTGGCCCCGCCCCCGACCACACCCTCCCACCATGCCAGTGCCGGTGCCAGGCTGACCCGCAGTGTGCCAAGCCAGCAAGCAAGCCGCCTAACCCTGATATACAGTATATAACCCTCCAGCCTCAGTCTAACCCTAATATAACCCTCCACAACAGCCTTAGAACAGCAGCGCTCAATACTCGCTCTGCTCACACTTTGCTTCAACTCAAGCAGATGTGGCTAGCTGTCATTTAGCATTAGCCTGCCCACATAAAAGCTGCCTTTTACACATGAGTGATCTATAGAGACCAACAGTGTGTTATTTCTTCCAATGCAGATTTCCACTGGACAGTTTAGTCGAGGACGAGGGTTAACCCAAATTCATATCTGCCAGAGAGCGGCTCCCAGGGGCGTTTCTACATGTGGGCCTGGGTAGGCACAGGCCCACCCACTTCTTGCCCTGGCCCACCCCAATTTTTTTTTTTTTTTTTTTTTAATTGGTTGTTTTCTATAGGAAAACTTGCTGCTGCCTTGCTAGCTAATGGTTTTGTAGCTTAAAAACGCAGGGCACATCATCTCCAGAGTCTACTGCATGACGACTTCATGACATCTAGGAATTTTGCGCGCAAAATTTCGTCATGCAATTGCCCCACCAATTTTATCCAGGCCCACCCATAATTGAATTTCTGTCTACGCCCCTGGCGGCTCCATTCATTATTGCTCTCATTCTCAAAAAACAACCAGGATGATAAATGCCTCGTTAAGCTGACATTATATTATGAGTCAAAGCAACAATGATGAAACTGATAAAACAGTTAGATCAACTAGATATTTAAAGTTCAATCAACAACATGTTTAGTACTATACCAACAAGGAAATTCAAGTTGGATGAACTAAATGCCGAGTTGAGGTGACATGACATTATTATTGTAAAATAATAATTTTTTGTGCGCCAACGTGCCCTTTTTTTTTAGAAATGTCAGCCCCCATCCCTCTGACATTCTCTGCACGTCCCTGAGGATGAAGAAGCCATACAGGAGGTAACATCTACAGCTTCACTCAGCTCCCTGTCACTGCTGAGGAGGAGGACTGAAATAAGAGTCTGTCTCTCATGATAAGAAAACCAACCTGCAGAGAACACATATAATAACAGTATAGTGTGTCATGAGAATAGCACACCCCTAGTTGAATGTTAACACACTCACACACACTCACACACACATACACGCTCACACACACGCATCCACACCCACACACACTCTCACACACACACACACACACACACACACACACACACACCGGCAGAAGCACTCACATGCAGGAGGCAGGGGAGCAGGCAGTCGATGAGGTGTTTTCAGCACAGAGACAGGGAGAGAGACAAGAAGAGAGAGACTGGGAGAGAGAGACAGGGAGGCAGGTCAGCGGAGGCTAACAGGCTAACAGGCTAACAGACTAACTCCAGGAAGTCTTCTTGCTCTCATAAGTCATGCCGTCAGCATCCTTTGTCATTCTGTCGTTCTTCCTTCCATATCGCTCCTCTCTCTCTCTCTCTCTAAACCTGCTTTCCCAATTCCCCCTCTTCAATCGACCGCCCCCATCACCCCCTCCCTCCCTCTCTCCATCCCTCTCTCCTCCCAGCCAAGGTCTTCACACAAAGACCCCTGCCCCCCACCTTCCTACATACCAAACTCACACCACCCGAACACACACACACACACACACACACACACACACACACACACACACACACACACACACACACAGAGACACACACACACACACACACACACACACACACACACACACACACACACACAGAGACACACACACACACACACACACACACACACACACACACACACACACACACACACACACACACACACACACATACACTAGATGAACTATGCTGAGACTTATTTGGCCTGTCAAAACACGTTTATGTAGGTCAAATGAGTGCATATTGCAGACCTACTTTAGCTGTGAAGAACCTTCATGTACAGATGCAGGCAGAACAGCACAGCATTACAGTTACCTTATGAGTAACTGTTCTTTTACCACCATGCTCAGGGACTACAGATGAAAATTAGCTCTCTTGCTAACTCTGGTATATTTACATGGATGTGCAAACTGACATGTTGATTAATGTACACTGTCCCTGGTAAATAAATGCTTAAATAAATAAATAAATAATGAGCACAGAACCAAACGCAGGCAGAACAGCACAGCATTACAGTTACCTTATGAGCACAGAACAGTCAAAAAGACAAGATTGTGAATTTGTGAAAATAAAGATTATTTAGGCTCCCAGAAAAACCTGATCAAACCTGCTTGAAAAGACAACCTGACACACAGCACTTCAAAATGTGAACCGTTTAGCCGATATTTTACAGCCGTCATTCTCAACGTCTTTCATATCAAGGACCCCAATTTAGTCCACAAGGGGGCCACGGCCCACAGAGCCCCATTTGACAAGGTTTCTTGTGAGATTTGTTTTTCAACATATGCTTTTTGTCC
>NC_139629.1:230000-247500 GCF_964638095.1 Poromitra crassiceps | reverse complement strand
AGGTCGGCTATTTTCACTTCAAAACCCTTGAGCGTGACAGAGAGGAGCAGAACAGGAAATGTGATCATGGAGGCATGTCAATGTAAAGCCCCACTATACAGTCCCACTGAAGCAAGTTATTATGTGGTACAAAGTTCACCAGCTATTATAGCACAATGCCCCCCACACACACACACACACACACACACACACACACACAGCCTGGCTTCTAGTCTTGTCTGCCGCTTTGTGCTCTGACAACCGCCTTTATGATGCTTCCCAGAAAATAGGAAGCTCGTCTAAAAATAGTATTAAATGAAAAGAAGCAGACATGTATGAGAGAGAGGCGGTCTAGATTATAGCCTAGTTGTTCTTTTTCTAGCATCCTCTCTCTCTGCTGCTATTCTAAGAGCTGCAGTAGAGCAGCAGAGCAGTGCCTAGTATAACTTACCATGTCTCCACACATTCCACAAAGAATGACACCATTCCTTCTATGGGCTTTATAGGCTCTCCAGCAGATAACGTGCACTGTGTTTCCATGCTGCTCCCCTGAGGGTACCTGGTCCTGAGGGTACCTGCTCCCCTGCGGGTACCTGCTGCCCTGAGGGTACCTGCTCCCCTGAGGGTACCTGCTCCCCTGCGGGTACCTGCTGCCCTGAGGGTACCTGCTCCCCTGAGGGTACCTGGCCCTGAGGGTACCTGGCTCCCTGAGGGTACCTGACCCCCTGAGGGTACCTGACCCCCTGAGGGTACCTGACCCCCTGAGGGTACCTGGCTCCCTGAGGGTACCTGACCCCCTGAGGGTACCTGACCCCCTGAGGGTACCTGGCCCTGAGGGTACCTGGCCCCATGAGGGTACCTGCTGCCCTGAGGGTACCTGGCCCTGAGGGTATCTGGCCCTGAGGGTACCTGGCCCCCTGAGGGTACCTGCTCCCCTGAGGGTACCTGCTCCCCTGAGGGTACCTGCTGCCCTGAGGGTACCTGGTCCTGAGGGTACCTGCTCCCCTGAGGGTACCTGGTCCTGAGGGTACCTGCTCCCCTGAGGGTACCTGCTCCCCTGAGGGTACCTGGTCCTGAGGGTACCTGCTCCCCTGAGGGTACCTGGTCCTGAGGGTACCTGCTCCCCTGAGGGTACCTGCTCCCCTGAGGGTACCTGGTCCTGAGAGTACCTGCTCCCCTGAGGGTACCTGGCCCTGAGGGTACCTGCTCCCCTGAGAGTACCTGGCCCTGAGGGTACCTGGTCCTGAGAGTACCTGCTCCCCTGAGAGTACCTGGCCCTGAGGGTACCTGGTCCTGGCATCAAACCCAACCGCCTGCTGCACCAGGGGGAGACATGCCTTTGAAGTCTCTGCACTCGCAGAGAGAGATGGGGGGGAGGGGCAGAGGAAGCAGGAACAGGAAAAAGTTGCTGCTGAGAGATAGAGGAAAAGACAGAGAGAGAGAGGAGAGAGGAGAACAAGAGGATATTGATAGTACAAGTGAACAGAGAAAGAGAGAGAGAGAGAAGGATTTAACTATCGGACAGGGAAGAGGGAGGAAGGGAGGAAGGGTGTTCTTTGAAGCTGCAGTGAAGAGCTGCCTCCCTGGAGTCACATGCAGGCCTGGAGCCTGCAGGGTGAGGGGAGGAGTCACATGCAGGCCTGGAACCTGCAGGGTGAGGGGAGGAGTCACATGCAGGCCTGGAACCTGCAGGGTGAGGGGAGGAGTCACATGCAGGCCTGGAGCCTGCAGTGTGAGGGGAGGAGTCACATGCAGGCCTGGAACCTGCAGGGTGAGGGGAGGAGTCACATGCAGGCCTGGAGCCTGCAGGGTGAGGGGAGGAGTCACATGCAGGCCTGGAGCCTGCAGGGTGAGGGGAGGAGTCACATGCAGGCCTGGAGCCTGCAGGGTGAGGGGAGGAGTCACATGCAGGCCTGGAGCCTGCAGAGTGAGGGGAGGAGTCACATGCAGGCCTGGAGCCTGCAGAGTGAGGGGAGGGTGGGCTGGAGGTAGAGGGACAGGTGATGAATCATGATGGGCTGGCTATGAGCTATGGTGGACCTCCCTCTTTCTCTCTTCCCAAACCCCCCCGCTTCCCGTTTGTACTTGGCCAATTCCACCTGCTCTCCCAGTCGTGGCTCCACCTCCTCTGCCAATCTGGGGAGAGCCATAGGCTATAGTTGCCAGCCCAATCTCTCTCTCTCTCTCTCTCTCTCTCTCCCTGTCATACATTTGGTCCAACAGTTGATGTGAGACAGGGCAGCAGGGACAGAGTTTGAAAGCCTTACTAAGCACCGTTGTGAAAACCTGGACATACTTCTTGTTTGGTGTCTGCCATTCAGCTGCTAAACTCTCTGCTTGGCTTTTCTTTGTTCAGTTGTGTTTACAGCCTCTGGCAGCATGTCAATCTCTCTGTGTGATTGAGCCAGGCCAGCAGTCTGCAGGACACTAGTCCAGAGAGAGCCCGGTTGGCCCCGTGGGTGCATAGCCTGTCCCAAGCACAGGTGGCCATGGTGACAGCATGGTGGTGACAGCATGGTGGTGACAGCATGGTGGTGACAGCATGGTGGTGACAGCAGCTCTCCTGGGCTGTCTGACGCAGATCATGATCAGATCACTTTAGGCCTTTATCACCTTTGCACGGCACAAAGTAACTCCAATCTAGGGCTGTGCAATTAACCCAGATTTAATTTCAATTACAATTTTGACTTCCCACAATTATGAAAACAAGATAATCGAGAAAAAACAATTATTTGTATTATTATTTATTTTAGATTATTTATCCCCCCCCCCCCCCCCCCCCATTTATTACTTTGTTTTTCAGGTGCAATTATATAAGTTGGAAGAAATCCACTATTAAAAGATGAATGAATGCATGATGTTGCCAAAGTCAATGAGTAATCAGTCAAAATAATCATCACTATGATTTTTGCCATATCTGCCTGACTCCACTCTGCATCGCTGAACTCCAAAACAAACAAATCCTTTCTCAAACGAAACAAAAAAGGGGAGGAGTAACTGGCCTTCAACTTTTGGGAAAATGTGAGAAATATGTGGATATGTGAGGATGTGTGCTCTGTCTTCTTAAGGAAAAGACACAAAGGATAAAAAAACATGAAGAGGGTCAAGTGGTGGATAGAGAAACAGAGAGGAGGTTAGGAAAGAAAGAGTAGGAGGTGACCTATAGTTTAGTGTGGTGCAGCCATGGTGCAGTCATGGTGCAGTCATGGTGCAGTCATGGTGTAGACATGGTGCAGTCATGGTGCAGTCATGGTGCAGCATGGTGCAGCCATGGTGCAGCCATGGTGCAGTCATGGTGCAGCCATGGTGGAGTCATGGTGCAGCCATGGTGCAGCCATGGTGCAGCCATGGTGCAGACATGGTGCAGCCATGGTGCAGCCATGGTGCAGTCATGGTGCAGCCATGGTGCAGTCATGGTGCAGCCATGGTGCAGTCATGGTGCAGACATGGTGCAGCCATGGTGCAGCCATGGTGGTGTCATGGTGCAGCCATGGTGCAGCCATGGTGCAGTCATGGTGCAGCCATGGTGGAGTCATGGTGCAGCCATGGTGCAGCCATGGTGCAGTCATGGTGCAGACATGGTGCAGCCATGGTGCAGCCATGGTGCAGTCATGGTGCAGCCATGGTGCAGCCATGGTGCAGCCATGGTGGAGTCATGGTGCAGCCATGGTGCAGCCATGGTGCAGTCATGGTGCAGCCATGGTGGAGTCATGGTGCAGCCATGGTGCAGCCATGGTGCAGTCATGGTGCAGCCATGGTGCAGTCATGGTGCAGTCATGGTGCAGCCATGGTGCAGTCATGGTGCAGTCATGGTGCAGTCATGACTGCACCATGGTGCAGACATGGTGCAGCAGGCGGCTGGATGGAGAGATCACTCTATCTGTCGTTCACACTGCCTGGCCTCCCTTACAGTTGCCAGGCGCTTCCTGCTCCATTGTGTGGAATGCGGGCTGTACGTACAGGAAGTGGGCTCTTTGTTTCCCCATCTCCTTCCTGTTGATGCCGAGCGCCGCAAAGAGAGGAGTGTGTGTGTGTGTGTGTGTGTGTGTGTGTGTGTGTGTATGTGTGTGTGTGTGTGTGTGTATCTCAGAGTTTTGCGAGTTACCAGGAAGGGACTCCTGGAGACGCACGCACGCACGCACGCACACCAGAGGGTGGGGCTGCAGCTTCAGAGAGAAAAAATATGTCAACGGACGAGAGGACGTTTGATTCACTAACTGCACAGATGGGCTGATATTGGATATTTAAAACACAGTCACAGACACACACACACACACACACACACACACACACACACATACCCACACACACACACACACACACACACACACACACACACACACACAGACACACACACACACACACACACGTCACAGGCAGACACACACACATTTAAAAACATTAGCGCTCATCACATTAGACACCTGATCCAAACTTGATGACTCATGAGGGAATTGAGTCAATCAACATATCAAGTCAGCCAACTCTATTGTACTGCTTCACGCCCACACACACACACACACACACACACACTAGCCTGTGGACATGTGGAGTCTCCTTTAAGCTGGAATATCTTTATCAGCCTGAGAGGCAATTTCACATTCCATCAAAAACATGAAAAGCTAACAAAGTATATGGCTCCAAACCGGCTCCAAACAGCAGCAGCCAAATGCTGCTCAAATATGCAAAATGATGGTAGATTTGCGTCACAACCAGCCAAAAATAATAATAATAATAATAATAATAATAATTTGAGTGGCTGGTAAAATCTATGCTGTGTTATTACTATGCAGGGATGTTATTACTTGAACCTTCACACTTTTGACTTCCACTGAGGGGTAGGGCTGGGCGATATATCGAATATACTCTATGTATCGCGGCTTGTGCCACGTGAGATGTAGAAATGACTATATCGCGAACATTCGAGTATAATTGTCACGCATTGTTTATAACTTAAGCCGCCGGCATGACTCGCTTCACGTTTCTTCTTGTCAGCTCTCCCTCTCAAGGAAGAGCTCTGTCACACTCGGGAAGGGAGGGGGAATCACATGGATACGTCAAACGCGTCAAACCTCATCAGACACACCCGGCCCCAGCAGCTGGCAAAACATGGCCGCCTCCAGAGTGGCTGTTGACAGTTTCAAATGATGACAAATCAACCACTTTTGCAATTTGCAATACATGTTCCACAAGGTTTCTGAGATTAGGGGAAAGTCTGAGCTGGCATTACGCTAAATCAAACGTGGGGAGGAGGCAGTGGATTTGTTTGGCGTTAACGTTAGCTGTTGTGGTCGGGGCTAACGTTAGCTAGCTGGTTGTGGCTACCTTCAGCAGGCAGCGCTCCACAAGCTTGTTGTGACCAAAATCCCCGCATTTAAAGCACTTCATACTCCCAGAACTGGCGTAAACCATAGAGAACCTCATGCATTACTCAAAATGAAACGTCCAGGGTTTGTGTCTCCAAAAGCAACTAACGCTAACATTACATGCAAGCTAACGTGAAGCTAACGTAGCTAGCTGCGGGGCAGTCATGATCTATAATGAAACAAATGCGTACATTTACATAAAAGTCAACATCACATACGTGTATTTTCTTTAATCTAGACTAGAGGCATCATTTTTCAGTCAAAAGTGAAACAACACAGATATGATGGCGTATAGTGAGGCTTTCCATGCCTCACTATAGAACTGGCCCCAATACAAAATTCAGGCAGCTTATATGTTGCCGTCATGCCAATAAGAGTCTAAATTGCCTTTTATGTTTTATCTGCAGACTAAGCAGCTAGGCTTTCGGTTCTATAAAAGCCATTATTTTTTGTATTGACTATTGAGTGATACACTTTACTAAAACAATCATATTATATCAGAAGTGTTGTTTGTGTTCACAATAGTGATGTCAGATTTGCTTAGGTCAGAGCTATGGAATATTAAATCATTCATCTTTGCTCACTACATCTGCCCTTTCTTTCTTCTTCTTTTTTACCCCAGGTGTGCATAAAATACAGGTTCAAGAACTTATGGAAAAGTCATGGAAATCCATTGGTCAAAATGTGTATGAACCCTGAAGGGTTAAATTGAGCATTTATGAGAGATTTCAAAAATATCGAGATATATATTGTGTATCGCGATATAGCCGAAAAACATCGCAATATTCTTTAGAGGCCATATCGCCCAGCCCTACTGAGGGTGAACACAGGTGTCCCCCATCACCCTGTCACCTCCTAAACCTTCCACTGAGGGTGAACACAGGTGTACCCCATCACCCTGTCACCTCCTAAACCTTCCACTGACGGTGAACACAGGTGTCCCCCATCACCCTGTCACCTCCTAAACCTTCCACTGAAGGTGAACACAGGTGTCCCCCATCACCCTGTCACCTCCTAAACCTTCCACTGAGGGTGAACACAGGTGTACCCCATCACCCTGTCACCTCCATAAACAGTTACGAGGCCTTCTACTACGTCTCCACAGGGGAATACAATGCAATGTAGGATTGCTTGTGCAAAGGCTGGCAAATGTTTGTGTCATCAGATCAGACAAAGGTTTGAGTTTGATGACACAGACAGCCTGCATGTACAGGATGTTCTTGCCACTGGCCTGTAGTCTATAGGCTCTTTCACACACAGATCACGCAAAATTGCAGTTTAGGAGTCCCGCAAAGCCCGCAGCCTCGCCACAGAAATTGCTTTCACACAGAGCCAAGCAGCACGGCCACATTCCCGTGCTGCGGTGTACTTTCAGGTGAAATCCCCCACTCCCGGATTGAAAGGCGAGCGGAGGGATTTCCAGCTCCTCCTAGCCCAAATTAATATTTTCATAGGTTAGTGTAGCCTAGGCTACTGTATGATGAACAAATTCATTCAACAACAAGACTTCCCTCCTTCTCCTAGTCCGCTGAGCAGGGAGGATAGGTGCACTCGCATGGTGGGCGGGCTCGCCTTAATATCAAAACGGGCTCCGCCGCCAGCGAAGTGTTGCATTAATTGCATTCAAGGAAAGCCAACTTTATTTATACAACACATTTCATAGAAGTAAATTCACTGACTAAGCAGATCGATATGGTGTCCTACTAAAATTGGAACGATACACGACCGCACGCCAGTCTTCTCTGTATCGTTCCAATTGAGTAGGCTATAGCCTAATTCATTCAACAACCAAACATCGCTGATGTATGCCAGCCAAGGAGGTGCAGCTGTTCGCACTGTTCCGCCTTGCTGCTCCGACGCTTTCAAGTGAGGCGGGTTGCCTGCTAAACCGGCGCAGTGACAAGTTTTGCTCCCGGGACAAAAGGCATATAACAATTTACCACCAACGCGCGTTCATGACTTTCACATCGGGGGAGCGGACCTATTTTCCGTGCATTTTTCGGCTTTCAAGGCCGGTGTGAAAGAGCCTAATGTGTTGATCTGTAAATCTGTCAACAGTCAGCAATATCATAGCAAACCAATATCCTCCTGTTACAGTAGACTAGTAGCAAAAGGCAAAGACACTGTATTTTCAATGTCATGCCTTTTGTTGGATTATCTTCAATGTGTTCTATTTTCTATGTTGTATTCTATTTTTCACTGCTGCAATGACCCACTTTCACCACAGGGAAATTCTGGGTCGAGTTGAATCTGAATCCCTGACTCTGAGCAGCTGTATGATCAGTACCTTATGGATATTGTTACATAGGAGCGCTCATGCTTTTTGCACTGACTGACTCACCACTTTCATATGTGTACGGCACTGACTGACTCACCACTTTCATATGTGTACGGTAGGGATGGGCATCGAATTTCGAATTTTCGAATAATCGTTGTTATTATCAAGGTCGACTTTTATTATTGAAATTCGAAATTCGAAATTCGAAAAAAAAAAAAAAAAAAAAAAAAACTTTTTTTTTTTTTTTTAGTGAAATGTTGCATTGTCTCCCCTGATTCTAAGTATAGTCAAATCGCTTGGTTTGAGCAAGTAAAACAATTTTTATAAGCATTTTAAGCAAGGTTTATGGAAAAATGAATGGCGGATGAAATCCCATGAAGAGGGAGAGGGGGTGACTTTGGCACCCCTTTGGCACTCAGACCTGAGCCTACTAAATATTTAATGAACCACTCATGATTGTCAAAACTGTTTTTTATTTTCGAAAATGTCAATGTCATGTAACATGTTCTTTACTTCAGTGGTGCAATGCTTGTTTGAGCTAAAAATCCACAGCAGAAGCTTTTTATATTAATTAATAAAGCCGTAGACTCAGAATCAGGGGAGACAATGCAACATTTCACTCACCAAAAAAAAAAAAAAAAAAATTTTTTTTTTACATTTTTTATTTTATTTTCGAATTTCGAATTAAATTCGAATTTGGCCAGCGAATTTCGAATAGTGTTTTTGCTAGAAATGCCCATCCCTAGTGTACGGCACTGACTGACTCACCACTTTCATATGTGTACGGCACTGACTGACTCACCACTTTCATATGAGCACAGCACTGGTGTGACATGACACGGCCTTTTTCAAAGTGACAAAGGGCAGAGAGAAACTGGACAGACGGGTCGGAGGAGGGAGGGAGGGGTGGAGTGATGAAGACGAGGAGGGAGGGGTGGAGTGATGAAGACGAGGAGGGAGGGGTGGAGTGGAGTGATGAAGACGGGGAGGAGGGAGGGGTGGAGTGATGAAGACGAGGAGGAGGGAGGGGTGGAGTGATGAAGACGAGGAGGAGGGAGGGGTGGAGTGATGAAGACGAGGAGGAGGGAGGGGTGGAGTGATGAAGACGAGGAGGGAGGGAGGGGTGGAGTGATGAAGACGAGGAGGAGGGAGGGGTGGAGTGATGAAGACGAGGAGGGGGGGTGGAGTGATGAAGATGAGGAGGAGGGAGGGGTGGAGTGATGAAGACGTGGAGGAGGGAGGGGTGGAGTGATGAAGACGAGGAGGGAGGGGTGGAGTGGAGTGATGAAGACGAGGAGGAGGGAGGGGTGGAGTGATGAAGACGAGGAGTGAGGGGTGGAGTGATGAAGACGGGGAGGAGGGAGGGGTGGAGTGATGAAGACGAGGAGGGAGGGGTGGAGTGGAGTGATGAAGACGAGGAGGAGGGAGGGGTGGAGTGACGAAGACAAGGAGGGAGGGGTGGAGTGGAGTGATGAAGACGAGGGGGGGAGGGGTGGAGTGATGAAGACGAGGAGGGAGGGGTGGAGTGGAGTGATGAAGACGAGGAGGAGGGAGGGGTGGAGTGGAGTGATGAAGACGAGGAGGGGGGGGGTGATGAAGACGAGGAGGGAGGGGTGGAGTGGAGTGATGAAGACGAGGGGGGGGGAGGCGAGCGTGAGAGTGCATGTCGGAGAGATTGATTTAAGAAGAGCAGAGTAACGACAGCCATCCAATCAGACCCTCTTTTCACGAGGCTGGCAGAGCAGGGCAGGAGTGTGTGTGTGTGTGTGTGTGTGTGTGTGTGAGGCAAAGAAAAAGAAGAGAAAAAGGAGGGAGGCACTGAGAGGGAACCTGAGGTGGCCATGCGTTTCTGTGCAGTCAGAGGAGCAGTCAGAGGAGCAGTCAGAGGAACAGTCAGAGGATCAGTCAGAGGAGCAGTCAGAAGAGCAGTCAGAGGATCAGTCAGAGGATCAGTCAGAGGAGCAGTCAGAAGAGCAGTCAGAGGATCAGTCAGAGGATCAGTCAGAGGAGCAGTCAGAAGAGCAGTCAGAGGATCAGTCAGAGGAGCAGTCAGAAGAGCAGTCAGAGGAGCAGTCAGAGGAGCAGTCAGAAGAGCAGTCAGAGGAGCAGTCAGAGGATCAGTCAGAGGAGCAGTCAGAAGAGCAGTCAGAGGAGCAGTCAGAGGAGCAGTCAGAGGAGCAGTCAGAAGAGCAGTCAGAAGAGCAGTCAGAGGAGCAGTTAGAAGAGCAGTCAGAGGAGCAATCAGAAGAGCAGTCAGAGGAGCAGTCAGAGGAGCAGTCAGAAGAGCAGTCAGAGGAGCAGTCAGAGGAGCAGTCAGAGGAGCGGAGGACGTTCTAAACTGACTGGACTATTGGACTGCTCTGGACTGCTCTCAAACTGGTGATGTCCCTCAGAGCATCCCTGTGGCTCACCTGGTGGAGCACGTCCCACTAAGGCTTAGTCCTTCATGTGTCCAACCCGCATGTCTTCCCCTCTCTGTCTCCACCTTTTCTGTTGATCTACTGTCATTTCCAATGAAGGCAAAAATCCCCCCAAAATTATATATATATAAAAAATTATGTCCCGGGCATTCATATCTTATATGATAGCACTTACGTGACGGCGGAGATTGCTTGTTACTAGAGATGTCACAATATATCGTCCCACAATATATCGCGATATCAAAACGTGACGATATGTATCGTTGAGATGAAATCTCATATCGTGAGAAAAAGAAGCTGAACATGGTGGTACTGATCTGCATCTGATTGTATGCTCGCTCTCCTTTTCATTGCTTTGTTTGAACAGACGAGGGATGTTACAGACACGGAGGATGAACATGGTGAAATTACTCAAATTAGCGTGGAGGATGCCCCCTCAACTTACAAATCGATCGCAAAAAAATATTGTTAAAATATCCTATCATATCGTTATCGTGAACCCAATATCGTGTATCGTATCGTGACACCCCTACTTGTTACTAATATCAAGTATTTTGAATGTGTATACGATTATAGATATTAGATATTATTAGATATAGATATTATAGATATTGCATGTTTTGACAATTAAAGGCATTTTGAATGAGTCAGCTCAGCTGTGTTGTGGGATCTGCAATTATGGGCTGTATTTAAGCACTATGTCACTTTATGATTGATATGTCTTGAGAAAGACCCTTGTGATAAACCATTGCAGAGGTGAGAAGTGTGTGTGTGAGAATTAAGTTTTTTCTTCCAGGGGCTTCCCAGAACAAATGAATATAATTAAATTCACTAGACATTTTCCAAACTAGGCCAGGGTATGTACTGTATAAGACAGCTGTAATCATAGGTTTCACTCTCACCACTATTATTTCTCCACATATAGCATCATAGACAGTTATCTCATTCAATACTAAAATGACATCTACATGTAGCCATAAAAAGACTTATTCCTGTGTGCAAAATCTTACAAAATACAGATCCAAAGCATCATGTGTGTCTTGTTTGGGGGATGGGTCCATGGACCCCAACCCCCCAACCACCATGAAACCTGATGGTCACTGTAAATACCGTAAATTCCGGACTATAAGGCGCACCGGTGTATAAGCCGCACCTGCAGAGTTGACTGTTTTTTACATATATAAGCCGCACCGGTCTATAAGCCGCGGGTGTTTTGATGTTTAATTACCATATGTAAGGCTTCGTGCACAGAGGGGATTGTCGGGAAAGAGATGGCTGTTTGGGGAAGCTCCCATTTATTAACATTTCAACAAAACAAAAGTCAGGTCACTAATCCCCAGACAAAATCACACATTGTGAGATGCTTAAAAATCACCATCGGCGGGAGCTTTACTCCAGATGCTGTGCAGCCAAGAACACAAGTGAAATTCGTTCTCTCGTGACCTGTGGTTCTCAACGTGATGGACGATTCACCTTTCTTGTTAACAGTCCTAGTGAGAGGCAGGTCGAACGTCAAAGGCACTTCATCCATATTTATGATCTGCTCCGGTCCGATGGAATATTCCTTGATCTTTCTTTGTGTGAATTCGCCGAAGTTTGTAATTTTCTCCTGGTAGTCGGGAGGGAGTTGCTGACACAGTCGTCCGCGCCCTGACGGACAGTCCCTTTCGTCTCGGGTTTGTGCATGATCCTTTGCTGCTGCTGCTGTTGTTGTTCCTGTCTCGCTACTGTCTCAGACATGGCTTTCAGGCTCAATCGCCGCCATCGTCGTAACACAGCCAGTTCTCCATCTTTTGAAGCATGATGTTAGATTACAACGAGCTAGTTGTGTGGCTTAGCCTTCCAAAATGTTGCTGTTAGTTTTTTAGAATGTAATACATAGAATTGGGAATGTTACATTCAATTTCATTCAGACTGTCTTTCAGGCTCAATCGCTGCCTTTTTCCCCCCGGAGCGAGGGAGGAGGGAGGGTGTTTTACCGTAGTGGCTGAGAGAGAGTAGTGGCACAGTGCTCCAATCAGGTCGCGAGGCACATTTTTTGCAACATCATCCAATCAGGGTCTCGCTCTCATAATGTCTGTCTTGCTCTCGTTCTGCCTCATACCAACATCCATAGATTTTGGAGGTTCCCGAGTGGCCGTTTGCTGGAAAAATCCATAGATAAGCCGCACCGTTATATAAGCCGCAGGGGCCAAAAAAGGCCAAAAAACGGGAAAAAAGCCGCGGCTTATAGTCCGGAATTTACGGTAGATGTATATATGTTTATATTGTAGATATATGTTTATAGATGTTCATGGATGTATATACAACAAAGTAGGTTGTAGGTCTATAATGTGACTGTGTATCTGTTTTAGGGATGTTCATTTTGAAAATTTTCCAAAATCGATAATTGGTGAAAATGAACGATCAATTATCGATTATCGATCATATTAATACTTTTTTTTTTTTTTACAAAATGAATGCCTATGGCAGAAAATACGAAAGACAACGTGTTCTCCTCAATGAACTCTTTATTTCAATGTGTCTCCTCTCCAACACTGCTGTCCCCGGCGCATGCCGGTGTGAATTCCCCATGTTTAAAACAGTTTTGTTGGCACAAAGGCCCGTGCCCAGCCAGAAAACTAGAGACTATATGAAGCTCCACCTCACGTTAGTCGGCTGTGCAATGGAGTGGGGCGAGGAGGAACGAATTCCACCCAAACCTAGTCCAGTTTTTTTTTTTTTTTTTATAATTAAAAAATCGATCCAAATGCCACAGGATCGATTCCAATCCTTAACGATCAATTATCGATTTTCGATAATTGATGAACATCCCTAATCTGTTTATAGATGTATATATGTTTATATTGTAGATATATGTTTATAGATGTTCATGGATGTATATACAACAACGTAGGCTTAGGCCTTGGCCACACTGATCCGTCATAAAATGGACAGAACGGATAGACGAATAGATTTATGTCCATTGCATGTACAAGTAACCTACTTGTACAGCAGGTGGCGGTAAGCACCTTGAAGGTGTCAGCGACCCGCCTATAAACCGAGAGAAGAAGAAATGTGGTAGCTAGCTGTTAGCTCTGTGCGCTACGTTACTTATGTGGCAATAAAATGCCACTGAATGACCAGATTAGATGGTGAAATCAGACGGTGACACTGACTATCACGTTGTACAACAGCGGGATGGTGTACACGCCTCCTTCACCGCCTCGGCCGCCATCTTCTTTGAAAAGTTGAAACAAATCTCGGAACGCCTCCTCTCAAGACCTCGACTCTGATTGGCTAAACGGACAGTCGGACAGCTGTCACTGAAAATTAATGGAAGTGAACAGAGAAATGAACGCACACGGACAGACACCACGGATCAGTGTGGCCAAGGCCTTATAGTGTATCTGACTGTGTATCTGTTTATATTCTCCATAACAAAAGGCAGGATGACGCTCTGTGTCTACAAAGGCCGAGCTGCAGGCGAGATGACCCTGTGTGTGTGTGTGTGTGTGTCTTTATGTGTGTGTGTCTTTATGTGTGTGTGTGTGTGTGTGTGTGTGTGTGTGTGTGTGTCTTTATGTGTGTGTGTGTGTGTGTGTGTGTGTGCTGTGTGTGTGTCTTTATGTGTGTGTGTGTGTGTGTGTGTGTGTGTGTGTGTGTCTTTATGTGTGTGTGTGTGTGTGTGTGTGTGTGTGTGTGTCTTTATGTGTGTGTGTGTGTGTGTGTGTGTGTGTGTGTGTGTGTGTGTGTGTATGTGTGTGTGTGTCTTTATGTGTGTGTGTGTGTGTGTGTGTGTGTGTGTGTGTGTGTGTGTGTGTGTGTGTCTGAACAGAGGCCTGAGGCAGAGCTCTGGGATGTTAACCTATAGATTAGAGTCCAGCAGAGAGCAGCTGAGCAGCTGGACCTTCTCGTGCTGATGGCTCATCTCAGCCGTTGGTGGGAGTTTAATGGAGTGTGATAATGATGGCAACTCATCTGATAGGGGTCACCACGGGAGGAAAGAAAAGTGTGTGTGTGTGTGTGTGTGTGTGTGTGTGTGTGTGTGTGTGTGTGTGTGCGTGCGTGTGTGTGTGTGTGTGTGTGTGTGTGAATAAGGGAATAGATCAAACGTAAAGGAGACACTCTTTGTGTGTGAACAAAGACACAGGAGATGAAATTGATCTGAACCAAGGCAAATGAGCAACTGAATTGCCAACTCCTGCAGCGGCATGATTCAGCTCAACCGCCTGGAGACACAACCTATACCTGGATTTATTTTGTATTATTATTATTATTGGGGGGGTAGAGAGGGAAACAGCTAGAGAGAGAGTAAGAGATATATGGAGGCAGAGGGAGGGAGGGAGAGTTGTACAGTATCTCTTTGATGATATGGGCGTCCTTTCTTTCCCACGGGGGCAACCCCCTCTGACGGCGCTGACGTGGAAAACAAACAACTCGATTGCCTTCCCACCCTCCCTCCCCCTCCCTCCCCCCTCTCTCTCCACCCTCCCCCCTCTCTCTCCACCCTCCCTCCCCCTCTCTCTCCACCCTCCCTCCCTCCCTCTCTCTCCACCCTCCCTCCGCCTCTCTCTCTCCACCCTCCCTCCCCCTCTCCACCCTCCCTCCCCCTCTCTCTCTCCACCCTCCCTCCCCCTCTCTCTGCTTATTTGAACCCTCCATCACCTCCTCTGTGTTCTCCTCCTTCACTGTCAGCTGACCTTTAAGAACATTTCTGCCACTTTAGCTGACTTTCAGTGGAGCTTTAAGGGCTTTAAGGGCATGTAGGGATGCTCAGATCAGGCTGACAATGCCAACGCTGCTCTAGTCTGTGTGATGATCACAAACATCATGCAGGGTTCCTACACCTTGCTCAAATTCAAGCACTTTCAAGCTTTTTCAAGCTTTTCCAGCACCCTACAGCTGCAGTGAATTATATATTATATAATGTTATATTATGATATATTATATTACCGTATATTATATTATATTATAATAGTATATAATATAATAATAATAATAATAATAATAATATAATAATATAATATAATATAATATACACAAAACTTTGTGCAAAAGGCAAACACAATTAGGCTTATTTATTACCTAAATGTATTACCTAAATGTTACATTTAGGTAATAAATAAGCATACATTTAAAATGTATATGAAAATGAAATATACTTATTTTAGTTCTTTATCTAAAAATCTAACTATTATTCAGTCAGATTCAGCAATTTATTACGAAAGTAAAGCTGGTCTGTGTGAACGATCTGTAAAGCTGGTCTGTGTGAACGATCTGTAAAGCTGGTCTGTATGAACGATCTGTAAAGCTGGTCTGTGTGAACGATCTGTAAAGCTGGTCTGTGTGAACGATCTGTAAAGCTGGTCTGTGTGAACGATCTGTAAAGCTGGTCTGTGTGAACGATCTGTAAAGCTGGTCTGTGTGAACGATCTGTAAAGCTGGTCTGTGTGAACGATCTGTAAAGCTGGTCTGTGTGAACGATCTGTAAAGCTGGTCTGTGTGAACGATCTGTAAAGCTGGTCTGTGTGAACGATCTGTAAAGCTGGTGTGTGTGAACGATCTGTAAAGCTGGTCTGTGTGAACGATCTGTAAAGCTGGTCTGTGTGAACGATCTGTAAAGCTGGTCTGTGTGAACGATCTGTAAAGCTGGTCTGTATGAACGATCTGTAAAGCTGGTGTGTGTGAACGATCTGTAAAGCTGGTCTGTGTGAACGATCTGTAAAGCTGGTCTGTGTGAACGATCTGTAAAGCTGTGGTCTGTGTGAACGATCTGTAAAGCTGGTGTGTGTAAACGATCTGTAAAGCTGTGGTCTGTGTAAACAATCTGTACAGCTGGTCTGTGTAAACGATCTGTAAAGCTGGTCTGTGTGAACGATCTGTAAAGCTGGTCTGTGTGAACGATCTGTAAAGCTGGTCTGTGTGAACGATCTGTAAAGCTGGTCTGTGTGAACGATCTGTAAAGCTGGTGTGTGTGAACGATCTGTAAAGCTGGTCTGTGTGAACGATCTGTAAAGCTGGTATGTGTGAACGATCTGTAAAGCTGGTCTGTGTGAACCATCTGTAAAGCTGGTCTGTGTGAACCATCTGTAAAGCTGGTCTGTGTAAAAACGATCTGTAAAGCTGGTCTGTATGAACGATCTGTAAAGCTGGTCTGTGTGAACGATCTGTAAAGCTGGTCTGTGTGAACGATCTGTAAAGCTGGTCTGTGTGAACGATATGTAAAGCTGGTCTGTGTGAACGATCTGTAAAGCTGTGGTCTGTGTGAACGATCTGTAAAGCTGGTCTGTGTGAACGATCTGTAAAGCTGGTCTGTGTGAACGATCTGTAAAGCTGGTCTGTGTGAACGATCTGTAAAGCTGGTCTGTGTGAACGATCTGTAAAGCTGTGGTCTGTGTGAACGATCTGTAAAGCTGGTCTGTGTGAACGATCTGTAAAGCTGTGGTCTGTGTGAACGATCTGTAAAGCTGGTGTGTGTAAACGATCTGTAAAGCTGTGGTCTGTGTAAACGATCTGTAAAGCTGGTCTGTGTAAACGATCTGTAAAGCTGGTCTGTGTGAACGATCTGTAAAGCTGGTCTGTGTGAACGATCTGTAAAGCTGGTCTGTGTGAACGATCTGTAAAGCTGGTCTGTGTGTGAACGATCTGTAAAGCTGGTCTGTGTGAACCATCTGTAAAGCTGGTCTGTGTGTGAACGATCTGTAAAGCTGGTCTGTGTGAACGATCTGTAAAGCTGGTCTGTGTGAACCATCTGTAAAGCTGGTCTGTGTGAACGATCTGTAAAGCTGGTCTGTGTGAACCATCTGTAAAGCTGGTCTGTGTGAACGATCTGTAAAGCTGGTCTGTGTGTGAAAGATCTGTAAAGCTGGTCTGTGTGTGAAAGATCTGTAAAGCTGGTCTGTGTGAACGATCTGTAAAGCTGGTGTGTGTGAACGATCTGTAAAGCTGGTCTGTGTGAACCATCTGTAAAGCTGGTCTGTGTGAACCATCTGTAAAGCTGGTCTGTGTGAACGATCTGTAAAGCTGGTCTGTGTGAACCATCTGTAAAGCTGGTCTGTGTGAACCATCTGTAAAGCTGGTCTGTGTGAACGATCTGTAAAGCTGGTCTGTGTGAACGATCTGTAAAGCTGGTGTGTGTGAATGCGCGGCAGAGGAATGGAAGTTAATCGGCGGTTGCTAGAGAGAGGAAGCTCTCTAATTTCCCAGCTGCCACCTGTCACTCCACCTGGCCTACTGGCTACACACACACACATGCACGCGCACACACACACGCACGCACGCACACGCACACAGACACGCACACACACTGAGGAGTACGCCTACACAAACGTCTTCCTGTGCAAGAATGTGCTTGCTTGCATACTAAACACATGGTGGGAAAAGTAAACAGACTGGTTGATACTCAGGTAAGCCCACAGGCCTGCACACCTGCACGTGTCATTTAGGAGACACCTTCACGTAACAGAGAGACAAAG
>NC_139629.1:150000-227500 GCF_964638095.1 Poromitra crassiceps | reverse complement strand
CCCCTCCCTCTCCTCCTCCTCTCCTCACCTCCTCTCCCCCCTCTCCTCCCCTCTCCTCTCCTCCTCCTCTCCTCTCCTCCCCTCTCCTCTCCTCTCCTCCCCTCGTCTCCCCCTCTCCTCCCCTCCTCTCTCCTCCCCCCCTCCTCTCTCCTCTCCTCCCCTCTCCTCTCCTCCCCTCCCATCCTCCTCCCCTCCTCTCCTCCCTCTCCTCTCCTCCTCCTCTCCTCTCCTCCCCTCTCCTCTCCTCCCCTCCCCTCCTCCTCTCCTCCTCTCCTCCCCTCCTCTCCTCCTCTCCTCCCTCTCTCCCTCTCCTCTCCTCTCCTCCCTCCCCTCATCTCCTCTCCTCTCCTCCTCCCCTCCCCTCTCCTCTCCCCTTCCCTCCTCTCCTCTCTCAACTCCTGCCCTCTTGTCTCCTCTCCTCTCCTCCCCTCTCCTCTCCTCTCCTCCCCCTCCCCCCCCTCCATCTAACGCGTCACACCATCTTTGTTTCATACGCGATACAGAGAAAACACAAGCAAGCGTGCGAACAAACATGCAAATAAGCACAAACTGCCACACGCATACAGCAACAGATCTATACAGACACATTCATGCACTATGATGTAATATGTGCTTACACACACTCACACACTACATGCATTGAACTCAATATCCAGCATTGACTAGGGATGGGCATTTCTAGCAAAAACACTATTCGAAATTCGCTGGCCAAATTCGAATTAAATTCGAAATTCGAAAATAAAATAAAAATGTAATTTTTTTTTTTTTTTTTGTGAGTGAAATGTTGCATTGTCTCCCCTGATTCTAAGTCTACGGCTTTATTAATTAATATAAAAAGCTTCTGCTGTGGATTTTTAGCTCAAACAAGCATTGCACCACTGAAGTAAAGAACATGTTACTTGACATTGACATTTTCGAAAATAAAAAACAGTTTTGACAATCATGAGTGGTTAATTATTTAGTAGGCTCAGGTCTGAGTGCCAAAGGGGTGCCAAAGTCACCCCCTCTCCCTCTTCATGGGATTTCATCCGCCATTCATTTTTCCATGAACCTTGCTTAAAATGCTTATAAAAATTGTTTTACTTGCTCAAACCAAGCGATTTGACTATACTTAGAATCAGGGGAGACAATGCAACATTTCACTAAAAATTTTTTTTTTTTTTTTTCGAATTTCGAATTTCGAATTTCAATAATAAAAGTCGACCTTGATAATAACAACGATTATTCGAAAATTCGAAATTCGATGCCCATCCCTAGCATTGACACACATGCAACACATACACACACCTATACACAAATGAGCAGTTTGACATACAACAGCTTAACCCTAATAAATCCTAATCCACCCTGATTTCCATGATATAGACATAACATAACCCCCCCCCCCCCTCACACACACACACACACACACACACACACACACACACACACACACACACACACACACACACACACACACACACACAGTCCAGGCCTAATGAGTGACATGGACAACACTGTCCCATCATGGTGCTGTGAGGATGAGTCATGTAAACCCAGGCTGCTTCACTCACTGATGGACTCACTGTGTTGAGTGTTGAGGTTCTGCTGGTCCAGGTAGGTTTACTGTGTGGGGTTAGAGTTAGTGAAATGAACGCCCAGAGCTGGCGTGTGTGTGTGTGTGTGTGTGGGGGGGGGGGGGGGGGGTGCTCGAAACATCTCGCTGAGGCAGCCTGGGCTCTTTGGATCATCTCCTTATAAGGGCCAATGCAGGGTGATGCAGCCATAGTGTCAGAAACACTGGAGCTCCTAGAAGATAGAGAGAGGAGGCACCAGGAGGGGCGAGCAGCGAGTACCAGGGGTGCACAGGAACATGAAGTGAATGAGATAGGAGTAAGAGGAGGGAGGGAGAGGTAGAGGAGTGGAGATGATGCTGTAGGTGTGGACACAAAGAGAATGACATCTAGGTGTAAAGGGGGGAACGAGAAGACTAAAAGACAGATGAGGGGAGATGAGAGAAAAATGATCAAAAGAAGGAGAGAACAGCTACTGTGAACACACACTGACAGGAGAGAACAGCTACTGTGAACACACACTGAGAGGAGAGAACAGCTACTGTGAACACACACTGACAGGAGAGAACAGCTACTGTGAACACACACTGACAGGAGAGAACAGCACGCGCAAGAGAATGCGGAGAGATAGAGCAGATTAGGGAGGAGAGTGGGGTCAAGGAGTGTGTGTGTGTGTGTGTGTGTGTGTATGTGTGTGTGTGTGTGTGTGTGTGTGTGTGTGTGTGTGTGTGGTGCAGACACTAGGAAGTGGTGTATTTGTCTGACCTCCAACAGGAAACAAGGGTCAGGTCATGGCCAGCATTACCACTATGAGCTCTCAGACCACACACACACACACACACACACACACACACACCGCACATGTGTCGGAGGAAGCATGTGCTAGTCTACAGCTCTCCCCGGATCGAGAGAGGGGGTGGAGCTATATATGAACGGGAGAGCAGGGAGAATTGGCCAAGTACAATTGGGGAGAAAATGGGAGAAAAACTAGAAGAAAAAGGTGTGTGTGTGTGTGTGTGTGTGTTTTCCAGACAGGATCTAGAAAAACTAATTCACGCCATCATCTATAGTAGGTTAGACCAGAGGTTCTCAAATGTTTTCTGCCAAGGACCCCTTACAAGATAGAAAATATACCGGGGACCCCCTCATTCTGATTTGTGATTTTGGGCTAAGCTTAATTGTTTCCACAGTAACGTGCTTGACGTTTAATTTGATAGGTTTGTTATTAGAATGTAATCCATGAACCATTTTAGATTTAAAGCATAAACTATTTTCGTTGAACTATGAAGATTTTGCAAAAAAAAAATATATATATATATATTTGTTATTACATTTGTCATTTAGCAGACACTTTTGTTTTGTCCAAAGCGACTTACAATATCACAATTTGTCAACAGTCCAGAAAACCACTATGCAATATTTTTGTTAGACTAGCACCATGCAGGAAGTAGTTTGAGAAGGAATAAGTAACATGTAGCATTTTTTTTTATTAATTTTTTTTTCTTTTCTTTTTTTTACCTGAAAACTTTTCGCGGACCCCCTGGCAAAGTGCCACGGACCCCTGGGGGTCCGCGGACCCCCATTTGAGAACCACTGGGTTAGACTACTGTAATAGCCTTTTCTCTGGTCTCTCCAAAAAATAACTTAGGCAACTTCAACTCATTCAGAATGCTGCTGCTAGAGTTCTAACGAAAACTAAGAAAGCTGATCATATCACTCCAGTTCTTAAGTCCTTACACTGGTTGCCAGTGTGTCATAGAATAGATTTTAAAATACTGTTACTAGTCTACAAATCACTTAACGGCCTAGGCCCAAAATACATCGCTGAATTGCTCCCACGCTACGAACCGTCTAGACCTCTCAGGTCAGCAGGGTCCAGCTTATTAACTGTCCCTAGGATCAAATCAAATCATGGGAAGGCCGCATTTACCCACTATGCTTCTGCTAGCGTGAACAAACTGCCTGAAGACCTCAGATCTGCCCCAACTTTACTTACTTTTAAAAATAGACTAAAGACGTTTATGTTTACCGTCGCTTTTAACTGCTGACAGCTGTTTTTAGGAGATGTATGTGGTAGAGATGCTGCGATCCGATCATGTGATCGGATATCGGCGCGATATCAGCCAAAAAACATGGATCGGATCGGATCGGATTCCAGCGAAAATGACCGATCCAAGGCTCCGATATAAGCACTCCATTCCATGACTCCGCTCCAGGATTTCTATCCAGCATGCAGCAGCAGCAGCAGCAGCACACAGAGGCCAGGGCCAAAACGTCAGACACACCCGTCCTTAACCTATGTGCGATTCGAAATCACGCGTCCGCACCATAGACTGGCAAAACATGGCTGCCCCCAGTGTGGCTGACAGAAACAACCACTATTGCAATTTGCAAGACATGTCCCGCAAGGTTTCTGAGATTAGGGGAAAGTCTGAGCTGGCGTTACGCTAAACCAAACGTGGGGATGAGGCAGCGGATTTGTTTTGGCGTTAACGTTAGTTGTTGTGATGATGGCTAACGGGGCTAACGTTAGCTAGCTGGTTAGGCTATCTAGTTGCAGGGAAGCGCTCCACAAGCTTGTTGTGACCAAAACCCCCGCATTTAAAGCATTTCATACTCCCAGAGCTGGCGTAAACCATAGAGAACCTCATGCATTAGCCTACTCAAAATGTAACGTCCAGGGTTTGTGTCTCCAAAATCAACTAACGTTAACGTTACATGCAAGCTAACGTAGCTAGCTGCGGAGCACTCATGATCTATAAGGAAAACGAATGCGCACATAGCCTACATAATTGTCAACATCACATACATGTATTTTCTTTAATCTAGACTACAGGCATCATTTTTCAGTCAAAAGTGAAACGACACAGATGGCGTATAGTGAGGCTTTCTATGCCTCACTATAGAACTGGCCCCATGCAAAATTCAGACCGCTTATATGTTGCCGTCATGCCAATAAGAGTCTAAATGTATTTTTTTATGTTTTATCTGCAGACTAAGCAGCTAGGCTTTCGGTTCTATAAAAGCCATTATTTTTTGTAATGACTATTGAGTGATACACTTTACTAAAAAAAATATTATATCACAATAGTGATGTCAGATTTGCTTAGGTCAGAGCTATGGAATATTAAATCCATCTTTGCTCACAACATTTGCCCTTTCTTTCTTCTTTTTTACCCCAGGTGTGCATAAAATACAGGTTAAGAACTTATGATAAAGTCATGGAAATCCATTGGTCAAAATGTGTATGAACCCTGAAGGGTTAAATTGAGCATTTATGAGAGATTTCAAAAATATCGAGATATATATCGTGTATCGCGATATAGCCGAAAAACATTGCAATATTCTTTAGAGGCCATATCGCCCAGCCCTAATTTGATTGTTATGTTTTAGTTTTACATCAAATGAATTAGATGAACTAAATTGTTTACATACTATATTACCAAAGCACACACATACATACCTAACCCTAAAAATGTTTGTTGCCTGCTAGCTATCAGACAGCATAGAGAGACTTAAATATGTGCTGTATCGGTATCGGATCGAAATCGGTATCGAATCGGGTATCGAAATTTGATCGGAATCGGATCGGTTTTGAGCTAAAATATCGAAATCGGATCGGAATTGAAAAATCTTGATCGCAGCATCTCTAGTATGTGGCCTATAAAGGTTCGAGTCCAACTATTATAAAGGTTATGAACATTTTTCCAATAAGTTTTTAGCTATTTTTGTAACTGCTGCGCCTGTCGCTTAGGGACCGTTCGTTATTTAGGGAAGGGGCCACTGGAGGAAAATAGGGGAGGGTAATCTTGTTTTAAATTTAGTTTGAGGGAGGGTACACTCTCTTTAATTTGAGTCCAGGGGAGGGGTATACAATTTTGATTAGATAAAAATATATAAACTTTTTGTTTGTGTGTAATGTTTGCTTTTCGGACTTCAACAACTACTGAGTTGCTTCATTTACACCCCTCCTGTCCAAACTGTTTGGTATGTCTCGGTGCATTGTTTCTCTTTGGCGGTCTTATCTGTCAATCTTTGTGCTTGGCCTATCCAGACAGTAGGCGTGTACTACAGTATCTGGCGAATCAGTGGCACTTTTCTGGTGATTCCACGGCTGCTGGGCTCTGTTTGCCTCGACGGAGGGCTGGGGTCTTGTACGCACCGCTGGGGTAACCTATACGTTCATACCAGCGAGGCTGCGACAGGCTGGTGTGCTGTTGCTGCTTTCTTTCGGGAGCGCGAGCCCCAGAGGTGTCTTTTGTAATGAGTGGCCGACCACAAACGTGTGTGATATGCTGGCGGACCACCCGTGCAAGGGGCTTCTTGAGTGCGTGAGCACTGTGTGCGCAGTGGGGGGGATCCGAGCAGGGGATCGGCTATGTAGCTGCTAGTGAGCCACTGCCTTGGCTGGTTATGGTTTATTTCGTCATTGTGATACATTAGTTTGATTTGATTGTATAACTTACTGTGTAAGACCACCATCCTGCGGGAGCCCTTACACGTAACATGACGTGGTGATATGTAACAAGTGTCAACCAACCTGGGCTGTGATGCTATGAGCTGTTTTAATTAAAACATATATATATTTTTGTCGATAATAAAGATTCCTATTTTAATATTAAGCTGCTTCTTGGTGTGTGTGCCTTAACGGCGTTGGAGCCTGTCGCTGTGGTCTCTAGGTGCCACAATATGGAAGTACATTTCCAGCACGAAAAGTTGAGCAAACAAACAGACATGGCATCACAAAATATATATGGGTTCTATCTTGCGCCAGATAAGTCGTCTTAGGAAATCACAGTAGAACCGAGTTACGGCTCACTCTTCTCCTAAATTACGTTAAGTCTGCAAGGGATATTTATACCACCAGGATGACATATATGTTTCACATAGGGTTGTGTTTTGATTTCGAGATTTTATTTTGTCCAATATTGAAATGTTCTACAATTGAATGTTGTGTTAACATTATTTCTATCTACCTTTCTATCTATTTAGGCTAATTTGGATGCTATTTGTTATCGAAATATAGCTCAATGCATGCTGGGAGATTTTACATGTGTGGCTTTGTGCCTGTCTGCTGAGGGAGTGAGAGAGAGAGAGGGGGGACAGAGAGTGGAGAGTCGGCCACAATAATAGAACCGGCTAACTTTTTTCCATCAGTCATTGACTGCTATTTAAACACAAATATTGATATACACAGACTGAAGATGGTTTCACAAGCGAAAATAGCAGAATGTAGTGACCGGAGGAGGCGGTCGCTCTGATTGGTGACAGTTCTGCTCTAAGAAGCGCAAACGATTATGGGAGTTCATGTTCTTGTGGGAAGCTTGTTACTGTACAGTTAAAAACGTGGTTTAGTGATGTTGTGCTCATGTTTTGATTGCATTATGTGGTAATGGCAATGTTTGTGTGGCCAGGATGTTTAGTTTTACTATCAATGTAGCCACCACGACTGAGACTGTTAGTGTGTTCGATCACCTCTGGCCGGAGTTTCTGCTAATGTTAGGTTAAAAGTAAGATATCTGTGTCAGTCTGCATTCTTCCACGCAAGCTCGCCACAATATTGTTTGGGGAGGGTCAATCATATTTTTCAAATCACTTGGGGAGGGTCAAGGAAAAATATATTTTGATCGGGGAAGGGGCACAGCTTTTTATTTCAGAGCACACCAAATCCCTCCAGTGACCCCCCCTTCTAAATAACGAATGGTCCCTTAATGTACTTTTTATGCTCTTTCTTAAAGTTCTGTTGTGAATGATGTTTTAAATGTATATTTTATTCTCCTATTCTTTTATTTTCTTGTGTCAACCATTTTATGTGAAGCACTTTGAATTGCCTCTGTGTATGAAATGTGCTATACAAATAAACTTGACTTGTGTGTGTGTGGGGGGGCTTGATAAAAAAAACCTTGGTTCAACTCAGGGACATCTTCAAAATGTGAACTTGGTCTTATATGGAGCCAGCTGCAGAGTAAGCTCCGTGTTGTGAGCTGGTGGCAGGTGAGTGTTAGCTGCTGGATGCGTTCAGCACAGGCCTCAGTGGCACATGAGGTGCACACCGAGTAAACTGAAAATTTAATTTCCATCAGGATGAAGAATGGTATCATATTCTAAAAACATCTCCCTATGGTCAGATACCAGACACAAACTACACACATAAACATCTCTCTATGGTCAGATACCAGATACAAACTACACACCTAAACATCTCCCTATGGTCAGATACCAGACACAAACTACACACCTAAACATCTCTCTATGGTCAGATACCAGACACAAACTACACACATAAACATCTCCCTATGGTCAGATACCAGACACAAACTACACACATAAACATCTCCCTATGGTCAGATACCAGATACAAACTACACACATAAACATCTCTCTATGGTCAGATACCAGATACAAACTACACACCTAAACATCTCCCTATGGTCAGATACCAGATACAAACTACACACATAAACATCTCCCTATGGTCAGATACCAGACACAAACTACACACATAAACATCTCCCTATGGTCAGATACCAGATACAAACTACACACATAAACATCTCCCTATGGTCAGATACCAGACACAAACTACACACATAAACATCTCCCTATGGTCAGATACCAGACACAAACTACACACATAAACATCTCCCTATGGTCAGATACCAGACACAAACTACACACATAAACATCTCTCTATGGTCAGATATAGAGCCCGACCGATATTATCGGCCCGCCGATATTATCGGCCGATATTGGCGATTATCGATATATCGGTATCGGTAAAAATATATATATATATATCGGCCGATATTTTTTTATTTATTTTTTATTTTTTATATATATATATATAAGTTATAGACAGCATGGACAGCATGTTGTGTATATTTGATATTTTTTCTTAACTATTTGTTCTATTGTGTTTTTGTATTTCTAGTTAATTATAATTATTAAATTCCCAGTTAAGTTTACTGTTTCATTGCATTGAGTTTATTAATAAGCTGTAAAATATCCTGCCTACATCACATATTTCAATTCATGTCAACTCAATCATATCTTTGTCAAGTGTTTGATATTTGAGGGTTGCTGATGTGGTGCCTCCTCTGGTCGTTAAGGGCACCTGTTCGGAGGGAGGGGAACTCGTTGGAATATCGTGATCCTCCCACGTGCTATGTCCTACCGGTGAAGCTTCCCCTGTCAGGTGAAAAGAAGCGGCTGGCTAACTGCCCATGTGGAAGCATGGAGCCAGTTTTCGGCTCTCCCCAGATCGGCAGAGGGTGGAGCAGCAACCAGGATAAATAAATAAAAAATTAGCACTAATGGGGGATTAGCACTAATGGGGGATAAACATTTGATGATAAAAACAAAAATAAAATAAAATAAAAATATCGGCCGATATTATCGGTATCGGTAATTTTTTATTCCCTAAAATCGGTATCGGTATCGGTTTCAAAAATCCCATATCGGTCGGGCTCTAGTCAGATACCAGACACAAACTACACACATAAACATCTCCCTATGGTCAGATACCAGATACAAACTACACATCTAAACATCTCCCTATGGTCAGATACCAGATACAAACTACACACCTAAACATCTCTCTATGGTCAGATACCAGATACAAACTACACACCTAAACATCTCCCTATGGTCAGATACCAGATACAAACTACACACCTAAACATCTCCCTATGGTCAGATACCAGACACAAACTACACACCTAAACATCTCTCTATGGTCAGATACCAGACACAAACTACACACCTAAACATCTCCCTATGGTCAGATACCAGATACAAACTACACACCTAAACATCTCCCTATGGTCAGTAGGCCATATTGTGACTAGCATTTTCGTTTACTTCCGTTCCCACGGCAGGGGCACTACACACTTTTTTCTCCATAAAAGAGATCTATAGGTAGAAAGTACAAATAAAAAAGTTCTACTCGTGTTATCCTGCAGTATTTTTATAATCAGTGGTCAAAGACGGCACTATTTCTTACTAGGCGTACTAATCTGTGCAAGGGGAGTGGTGTGGTTTTGGTCACGTGGACCAATCGCGTAGCCGCTTTATTCCCTTGCCGTAATAACATTAGAGCCATGGCGACCACCAGTTCAAGCAGCGAAGAGGGGAAAAAGAAACCAAAACAGCTGAAAAAAGTGCGTAAAAGCCGGGAATCAAAGGACTCCAAACGATGCTATATGCACTTTTTGTCAGTACAGAATGAGGACGTGCAGGATTTTACCCAGACAAGGTGGGACACTTACAGGTCTGTCGTCAAACAGTGGCTTTGTCTGGACGGCGATAGTAAAGTTATCGCTGAAACTTTTAAACATTGCGTGGACGTGGATTTTGACCATGTTCCCGAGGACGCTGGATTTCACCGTTACCGTCGCTTTATTTGTAAAAGACGTTTGGGTTTGGCTGAGAAACGCTGCACACAGATGGTGCAGGGGGAAGAAGAAGAAGAACCAGATGCAGCCGCAGCCTCGGACAGCATCGGCCCCGACGGAGCCACGTCTGAAACCCCCCGAAAGAAACTTCGGTCTCGGACAGGTTTGCCCGTCCGTTCTGCTGGCCCTGTCCTTCCAGCCATCTGCATCATTTGTAAAAAGGTGGACAAATATATTACTGTTGGTGGAAAACGGAAGAAGGATCAACTTTCACAAGCAGAGACAGTGTCTGCAGGTAAGCGACCCCCCCCTCTCTCTCTCTATCTCACACACTCACACACACACACACACACACACACACACCACACACACACACACACACACACACACACACACACACACACACACACACACACACACACACAGAGAGAGGGAGCATTTTCTTTTATTGCCTTGATCTCCTTGCCCCCCCCCCCCCCTCTTTTTTCTTGTAATAACAATAAAATGGATAAAAGATACAAAAACAAATGTCACCCACTTTTTTTTAATTATAAAATGTGTGATTTGACAGTAAAGCTGATTATAACTTTTTTTTGTTTTCAGGCCAGTTGCGGAAGGCTGCTGAGAAGAAGGAAGACTCTAGCGTTCTTTTGCATATCAAAGACAAAGACTGTGTGTCTCTGGAAGTGCGTTACCACAGGTCCTGTTACAGAGAATACACAAGGTCCTTGTCAAAGTCTACGGCAACACATAGCTACTGCAACCACAGATGAAGTGTGAGTTATTACATTGCATTAACACTGCACATTTCAAAAGTAAGGCTTTGACCTACAACAAATACTATTTTGTCTGTCTTTAGATACAATGTTGACAGCAGACCTCTTTGCACATGTTAAGTATTTTTTTGTCTGCGTGTGTGTGTTTTCAGAAATGAACAACAACCCTTTCCTGCCAGCTACAAGATATTCTGCGAACGAGTCATCCGTCAAAGGATTATCGATAAACAAGAAATCCTGAAAATGAACCAACTAAGGAAGAAGTTCATAGACATCGTTAAGAAGAATGAGGATATTGATGCTTCAGACTACAGGTAACTGTGTCCTTGACAGTTCAGTAAACAAAAAAGAACCTCTTTCATACTGAAAAGTTTCCATTTTATTGATTTATTCGCTCACAAGAAAGGCTGACAGTATGTTTTAATGTATTTGTTTCTCATTGTGAAAAAAATCCCTTTATTTATACATTTGTGCTCGTCTTTTTCTATATTTTCATTTTGCAGGCAGGATAAACTGAAAAAGCGGTTGGCCCGTGATTTCCCCCAGCTGGTGTTTCACAGCCCTGCAACGCGCAACATCTCCGAACTGGTTTTTGTTGAAACATTATCAGCAGATACACTGTTAGACAGGCTACCGCATCCATCAGACACGACAACAACTGAGTCAACCGAGGTAAGCCAAGCTGAAAGTGACAATGAACACACATCTGGACAAACTACAGAGCACACAAGGACACTGTACAGTGCAGGACTGATATTGAAGAGACTTGTGAATGAAACTCCCGGGATGAAATGCCCCTGGCCTCCCACAGCAGAGGATTTGAATGTTTCTGACGCAAAATCTGTTGTGCCAGTTGAACTATTCAATGTGATTTCCTGGATTATAGGTGCAACAGAGGAACCAACACTAGACCATTATGTTGATATTCCTGAAGATGTGAACCTAAAAGTTTTATCTGTTTGTCAAGACATTGTGTATCTTGCTTCTAAAGGTCGGAAGCAGACGCCTAAGTCACTGTGTCTTGGTCTAACTGTTCGCCATTTAACAGGTTCATCCAATGTTCTGTCACTACTGAACAGATTAGGACACTGTGCTTCATGGAACACAGTTGTCAGTCTAGACACTAGCCTAGCGTCACTACAACTTCTAGAGGGCAGAGACAAAATCCCTAAGGGGTTCTCAAAGAAGGCACCAACCATACTGGTGTGGGATAACATCGATTTTGGGGAGGAGACACTGTCAGGTCGTGGAACTACTCACCATACAAATGGCATTATGGTACAAAGTTCTGTTGTTGAAACAATGTCTAGACCAGACAGACAGCCACTGCCGAAGTCAGTTTACACATTCAAAGCACCTCCTAGCATCCCGCTACAACACTATCCACAGACTAAAAGACAAGGGCCACAGAACTTGCTTCAGGATGAAAGTGTTCCATTGCAGGTGGAAACGTACAGGTTGAACACTGTGTCTGCTGCCAAAACAGAACTGGCATAAATTATGTTTTAGTGAAGAACACAGATGCTGAAGCATGTACAGTACCAGGCTGGACAGGTTTCCACACAATGCTACAAAGTGATGCCACTCTACCTAAGTCAGCACTGTATTATCTTCCAGTCATTGAGGCTTCACCGACAGAGATGTCAACAGTTAACACTATTCTGAAGCGAAGTGTTGAACTTGCTGATCAGCTAGAACTGGACCATGTTAATTGTTAAATTGTTAAATTGTTAAAGAATTGCCACACTGCCTACATCCAGTTAAATGCAATGCATAAATGCAAACAGCACAGACTACTTACACAGCCAACAGAAGGTTTTATTGTGATGCATTTGTATGCTATTTTGTATTTTCATATATTTCCTTGGCGGGGGGGGGGGTGTACAAATGACAGATGCTGTGACACTTTGTGGTACTTGAATAAATGTTTCATACCATATGTTGTAATAATTCTGACCTCTAGTACTTTAATTTTTAGTCTTGTCCATTTTTTGCATTATTCCAATTTAGGGGGCGTGGTAACATTTTGATAGATTTTCTGCCATTTTGGTCCAAGGTGCCCTGATTTTCTTTTCTACCTTTCATTACACAGTAGGTTGAGACATTTTCTATGTATGAAACATAAGCTTTTGGCACAATTTACTGTGGAGGTTTCATTGTACTGTGTGGCAAACACTTAAGTTGAAGCATATTCTTTAACAAATATGCTACATTTCATGATCTAAATTCACATGAGTAAACTAAAGGCACCAATACTTGTTTCAGATGTTAAGTATATGCATTTTAGCATTTATGACATTTGAGAAAGATTTTGTGTTGCCAAAAACACATTTTACAAGCAAAAACAGCAGCACAAGATTTTCGTTTTTTGGTTATAAACTGTTTATACATTTCTGGCTGGTGACAAAATACTGCAGGATATTATGAGTAGAACTTTTAACCCAAAGTCCAGAAGGGCATTGTCTATGAAAAAATGCATTGAATGAGTAGTGCCCATGACATGGGAACGAAACTCATTTTCTAAGCACTTTTTCATGGGTCCCAACACGGCCTACAGATACCAGATACAAACTACACACCTAAACATCTCTCTATGGTCAGATACCAGACACAAACTACACATCTAAACATCTCTCTATGGGCAGATACCAGACACAAACTACACAACTAAACATCTCTCTATGGTCAGATACAAGATATAAACTACACACCTAAACATCTCTCTATGGTCAGATACCAGATACAAACTACACATCTAAACATCTCTCTATGGTCAGATACCAGACACAAACTACACATCTAAACATCTCTCTATGGTCAGATACCAGACACAAACTACACAACTAAACATCTCTCTATGGTCAGATACAAGATATAAACTACACACCTAAACATCTCTCTATGGTCAGATACCAGACACAAACTACACATCTAAACATCTCTCTATGGTCAGATACCAGACACAAACTACACATCTAAACATCTCTCTATGGTCAGATACCAGACACAAACTACACAACTAAACATCTCTCTATGGTCAGATACAAGATATAAACTACACACATAAACATCTCCCTATGGTCAGATACCAGACACAAACTACACATCTAAACATCTCTCTATGGTCAGATACCAGACACAAACTACATCTAAACATCTCTCTATGGTCAGATACCAGACACAAACTACACAACTAAACATCTCTCTATGGTCAGATACCAGACACAAACTACACATCTAAACATCTCTCTATGGTCAGATACCAGACACAAACTACACAACTAAACATCTCTCTATGGTCAGATACAAGATATAAACTACACACCTAAACATCTCCCTATGGTCAGATACCAGACACAAACTACACACCTAAACATCTCCCTATGGTCAGATACCAGACCATGTTTCCCTTCCTTCATTATCTTCAGACAACAAACAATTCAATGTGGCCATGTATGGTGAGAAAAGCTCAGGGGGAAAGAGGCACTACATCACTGGATAGTTGTGCAGATCAGTCATCTGGTTGCCATCCTGCTTGGTGTTGGGCTGCGAGGCGAGATGCTAGCTGAGGTCAGAGATATGTGAGATGACATCAGGGTAAAGGCAGGCTGGAGATCTGCCATTGAACTTCACACAATGGAGGAGGAGCGCTGGCATTCATTTCTATAGTTCTCTTTTTCTTTCTTCCCTTGGTTCTCTGTGTCCTCTCTCACTTTCTCTCCACCTCCATCTATGTCCTCTCTCACTTTCTCTTCACCTCCATCTGTGTCCTCTCTCACTTTCTCTCCACCTCCATCTGTGTCCTCTCTCTCTTTCTCTTCACCTCCATCTGTGTCCTCTCTCTCTTTCTCTCCACCTCCATCTGTGTCCTCTCTCACTTTCTCTCCACCTCCATCTGTGTCCTCTCTCTCTTTCTCTCCACCTCCATCTGTGTCCTCTCTCACTTTTTCTCCACCTCCATCTGTGTCCTCTCTCACTTTCTCTCCACCTCCATCTGTGTCCTCTCTCACTTTCTCTCCACCTCCATCTGTGTCCTCTCTCACTTTCTCTTCAACTCCATCTGTGTCCTCTCTCACTTTCTCTCCACCTCCATCTGTGTCCTCTCTCACTTTCTCTCCACCTCCATCTGTGTCCTCTCTCACTTTCTCTCCACCTCCATCTGTGTCCTCTCTCACTTTTTCTCCACCTCCATATGTGTCCTCTCTCTCTTTCTCTTCACCTCCATCTGTGTCCTCTCTCTCTTTCTCTCCACCTCCATCTGTGTCCTCTCTCACTTTCTCTGCACCTCCATCTGTGTCCTCTCTCACTTTCTCTCCACCTCCATCTGTGTCCTCTCTCTCTCTCCACCTCCATCTGTGTCCTCTCTCTCTTTCTCTGCACCTTCATCTGTGTCCTCTCTTTTTCTCTCCACCTCCATCTGTGTCCTCTCTCTCTTTCTCTGCACCTTCATCTGTGTCTCTTTCTCCGTCCGTCCATCTGTCTTTCTCTCCTTACTTTGACGTCTCTCTCTGTCCCAGTCCAGCTCTGATCATTGGAGGAGGCCCACTGGTCTCGCTGTCCTGAAGCAAGTTTCGTGGCTTTGTCTCATATTTCTGAAGAGCAGCCCTATCAGAGAGGAGCTGTGTGTGTGTGTGTGTGTGTGTGTGTGTGTGTGTGTGTGTGTGTGTGTGTGTGTGTCTCTGTGTGTGTGTGTGTGTGTGTGTGTGCGCGCACGTGTGTGTGCGTGCGTGTATGTGTGTGCGTGTGTGTGTGTGTGTGTGTATGAGAGAATGAGGCTGAGACGTTAGAAAATGGAAACCGTCCTTTGTTTGGGCTACGCTATATGACTCGTAAAAAAAAACCTATAGGAGACAGAGAGAACAGACAGACTATAAGAGGGTATAAGGCTATAATGCAATCAACTGTAGTATTGTCTCTCTCTCTCTCTCTCCCTCTCTCAGGTGGAGGATACAGTAATAGTGTTTTATGTCCTAATGAAACCACTGTTCCATTCATCTCTCCCACCAGAATTCAATACCATCCTGAGCTGCCTCTCTACGCTCTCTCTGGCAGTCTGTGTGTCTCTCACACGCACCCACGCCTCTCTACGCTCTCTCTGGCAGTATGTGTGTCTCTCACACGTGAGCTGCCTCTCTACCCTCTCTCTGGCAGTCTGTGTGTCTCTCACACGCAGCCTCTCTACCCTCTCTCTGGCAGTCTGTGTGTCTCTCACACGCAGCCTCTCTACCCTCTCTCTGGCAGTCTGTGTGTCTCTCACACGCACCCACGCACGCACAGGCAACAAGCTATAAAAGCCTGCATTGATGTCAGAAAGCGAGGCTGCCTGCCGGGTGTGATCTTGGTTAATTTGGCCGTGGCTCGTTGGTAGCTACGCTAGCCTTTAGCCTTTAGCCTTTAGCCATGAATCAGAGGAACCTGCTTCATGGCGTTGGCCTGACATCAAAGGGCAGCCTGAGGTCACAGCCTGCTTTGAAGCTGATGGCCCCTGACTGTGGCTGAAGGGCCCTGCGGCGCCGCGTGTCACGTATGACCTTAGCGTGTGGACAGCAAGGTGAACATGTGAACCCCACCTGGCCAGCTGCCTCTGAGGCCTAACAGCACAAACACACTCATATTCAGCAAGGAGACACGTGGCTGCAACTGCTTCCAAACTGAATACAGAGGTTCTCAAACAAGAGGATGGAGGCTCATGAGGGTCACAAGACAAGACTGTGCCCCCCCCCCCCCCCCCCCCATATATATATATAGGTATTAAAACATGTTTATAATCCAAATGAATGTTTATAAGCTGGGATAAAAGAATGTGAAATAATGGGTTAGGGTTCATAATTGCAGCTTATGTAAGATTGATTCATTACAGCTTCAAGATCTGCTGCTATTCTGTGAAGCACGGAGGAGCAGCAGATCCTGAAGCTGAACCACGGAGGAGCAGCAGATCCTGAAGCTGAACCACGGAGGAGCAGCAGATCCTGAAGCTGAACCACAGAGGAGCAGCAGATCCTGAAGCTGAACCACAGAGGAGCAGCAGATCCTGAAGCTGAACCACGGAGGAGCAGCAGATCCTGAAGCTGAACCACGGTGGAGCAGCAGATCCTGAAGCTGAACCACGGCGGAGCAGCAGATCCTGAAGCTGCACACTAGAGACTAGATGTTGATTTTGGACAGATAGAGATATGTTTGAAAAGCAGCAAAGTGTGACTTTAATAAATGAGCCCAGCTGGGCTGAAAGCTGATGTCATCTCAGAAAGAGAGGGAGGAAGAGAGAGGAACAACAGAGACAACAACGTCATCGTCTGCTCCAACACCACCAGCAGTCTACATCTCCCCTGTATCCTCCAGTGTTTTTTAGGAAAATACAGTGATTGATTGTTTCTCAAAGTAAAGTGAAAATGACATGTGGAATAAATAGTTGATGTGCGTGACGTGTCTATCGGACACAGTCAGGATCGCAGGCGTCACAAACACCCACATGACTCAGTGTGAATATGATTCACAAACACTTGGCTAACGCACTCTGCACCAACTGGTGGCTTCTTCCTCTCAATGTCTTGATTGCCAATTAAGCTCAGAGTTCGAGGCTGCTGTAAGTCTCAGGAGAATGCTTACACTCCAGTGTGTGTGTGTGTGTGTGTGCGACACGTGTGTGTGTGCGTGTGTGTGTGTGTGTGTGTGTGTGCGTGTTCATCAGTGTGAGACCTCCAGAGGATCCGACTTTCAGAGGGGAACGTGATGAAGGAGCGAGCGGTGGGAAGTAGCAGTGAGACGGAGAGCCACTTCCTCCTGCAGGCTGCCTGATAACACTGTTCGCCCTGTTTACCTCACTGCTCCTCAGACAATCAACCTCTGCATCACCAACCTTCCAACCAGGAGAACACCTAGCATGCCCTGTGAAACACTGTGAATGTCCTGCCTCTCTGCCTTCAGACAGCTCACTTTGCCTGAGTGAACACTGACTTCAGATTGTCACAGCTACAAACATGACAGCAAGGTGTTTCCAGCCCGCAGACAAACCTGGGTTGGACACTGGGTTTTGCAGCTACACATACTGCTACAAAGCATTTAGTAAAAGATGGAAAATGGTGACTTTGCTCATGTTCACCAATAGTTTAGCATAGATTGAACCTAGACCATCCATCTATGCATATATATATATATATATATATATATATATATATATATATATATATATATATATATATATATATATATATATATTTTATCCTTATCCGGATCAGGGTCACTGTCAACAGAGCAACTGCCCTCCGCTCCTAATGGGGGGTCCCAAGGCACTCCCAGTGCAGCTGAGAGATGTAGTCCCTCCAGACCGTACTGGGTCTACATGTACCCCCGATACCTCCTCCTGGTCAGCTGTGTCCGGGTCATTCATACTAAACGTCCAAACCACCTCCTCAACTGACCGAGAGAGCGTGAGAACAGCCACCATGAGAAACCTCATTCTGGCCGCCTTCCTGTAGCTATGACCTCATATTACCCAAAGCTCATGACCACACAAGTAAGGGTCAAAGCAAAGATTGACCCCAGCTCTCTCTCTTTCAAAAGAGACCATTTAAGTAATACTACAGAATGTGTATGTATGTATGAGAATGATGTAACCACCACAGAAATAGACCAGAGGGACCCATGCTGAGCTGTGGTGGGCTTTTGTGTGTTTACATACGCTACTATCCCTCATAGCTCATCCCTCATCCCGCCAGGAAGGACAAAGGAAGTCTTTGATTCCTCTGTGAGTCATCGGAAAACATCCTATATGTATGTATATATATATATAATATATATATATATATATTTATATATATATATATATACATATTTCCACAAATTCCGAACCCGATCATTGGTAACGTTAACGAGCAATCAATCGAGTAATTGTAATTAAAAATACAAAATTTTCCAAACCATACCAAATGTGTTTTTTCCTCAATAAAATCTTTATTTATACAGCAGCAGCTTATTGTATATTTCTCACAGCCTTGCATAGCATAGCCTACTACGCTATGAAACATAAAAACGTAGAGGCATAACTTGTAGACATGTCAACATTTGCCCAGAATCCGCGCCGCGGCCGCGCTGCCTTGGTCCATCAAGGCCTCACTTACCGCAGATTGTTATTTTTTCTGCTGCAGTGCGTCGCAGCTCTTAAACGCTGATGCCGAGTTGCTCAGCTCCAGTCCAGGTGAGACTATGGATCCAAATGAACATTGTTCAAGTAGAGCATCTTATGACTTGTCTGAAAGGGCTATAGTGATGTAGCCGAGTGTCCGGGTCCGCCTATTACTTACACTTTGTTAATAAAACAATAAACGAGAGTCAGGCTGTAACGTTATAACACGCTTTCACTTTTCTCAGACAGCTAGCGCCTAGCGTTAGCACACTCGTCAACACCGGCTCTCATCAACAACATAAGTCCCGACTTCCTGTTCTACGGTAACTCTGATGGGACATCCACAGAGCCTCGCATACACACTGAACAGTCTGTTACAGTGATATCATTGCGCCCTCTGGAGGATCATTGACAAATGATTTGAAAACACCGTTCTACTGACAGTATGCACGTTGCTTTTTGTTTTGTTTTGATCGAGTACATTTTCACATGCTCGAGTAAATCCTTAACGAGCGAGTAATCGAGCTTCGATTGTGTGCATCCCTAATACATATATATATATATATATATATATATATATATACACATATATACATATACACACACAACATATACATATATATATATATAAATACAATATATATATATATATATATATATTTTTTTTTATATAAATACAATATAATCTGCACCCTTTCTGGGAAGGGAAGGTCAGATCGTGATACGTATAAAGGACTATTATGTATTCTTTCAGCCCGAATCTTTCGCCGCCACCCCCGAGTCTCTACGAGTTATGGTTACGGAGATACGTCCGCAACTGCATGCAGGGCTACAAGAGAGAGACTGCAGACAGAGTAGTGTCAAGCTGTTCGTCGGCTAGCAGCTAGCTTTAGCACTTTTGCTTATCAAGTGTTGAGCGCTCCGGTGGAATCGATGGTGTCCAGCCTGTTATTTTGTGTCCTGTCGCATCATCAAGGTTCTGCTTCTGGCATCATGCATGTTTATATGATGGATGCCCAGTCAGGTGATATGTTTTGACTCGTTCTTTATTGCAACTTAACATCAGTAAAGCTTAACGTCAGTGAAGCTTGTGCTTCTTCTTCTGCATGCTCCGCTTTTACTGTGGCTTTCCTGCATTCTTGGAACCCTGACTGCCACCTGGTGGCTAACTCTTCTTCTTCTTCTACTAGTGTTTCATGGCGGTTGGCAAACACCTTATGTTGCATTACCACCACCTTCTGAAATGGAGTGTGGATCAGAATGGACTTCTAAAACACTATCCTGGCTATATTCTTCTATTTAGTCCAGTTTCCTCTAAAAATTTAAATATAGCTGGCTAACTCTTGTAACAGAGGGCAGCATTTGTATTTGTATTTGTATTATTATTATTAAAAGATAATGGAAGTAAATGCATTTGTTTATTTTAATTATGGATCATAATACAATGCAATTCCAAATGCACTTTTATTTAAAAGTACCCACACAGTGAGAAAAAAGAAAGCGAGAAAATAAAATCATGTATTGGGGGAAAAAAGTGATGCATCGATTTAAGATGCATCAAGATGCATCGATAATTGTTTTATAATTGAATCGTAGCCCTCTGAATCGTAATCGAATCGAATCGTGAGCCCAGTGAAGATTCACAGCCGTAAGAGAGAGAGAGAGGGAGAGAGAGTAAGAGAGGGAGCGAGAGAGAGAGGGAGAGAGAGAGAGAGAGAGGGAGAGAGAGAGATGAGAGAGAGAGAGAGAAATGTGTGACTGAGGCACTTTCTGACCCGTGACTGTGCTTTGCCGGCAGACGCCAACGCAACACACACATTCCAATCCCGCCCTGCAATCACAACGCACACATCAAGCACTTAGCCTGAGCAGACGTTACATAGCCTTACACACGCACGCACGCACACACTCACACTCACACACACACACACACACACACACACTCACACTCACACACACACACACACACACACACACACACACACATGCACACACACACACACACACGCACACACACACACACACACGCACACACACATTCATGCATGCGCGCACACGTGCACATGCTCCAAATACTTGAGCAGCAGCAGCAGCATGGGTGGGGCAAGAGAGGGAAGAGGAAGTGCTTGTTACAGGAGAAAAAGCTTCTCCAGGCCGGAGACGCCTGGCTGCTCCGTCACACATGCCGGGGCAGGGACAAAAAGACACTTCTGAAGGTCTTATCTGCAGGCAGGACACACACAGAAGACCTGGATGCTTCTGAAGGTCTTATCTGCAGGCAGGACACACACAGAAGACCTGGATGCTTCTGAAGGTCTTATCTGCAGGCAGGACACACACAGAAGACCTGGATGCTCCAGAGACACTTTCAGTGGTCCCCTGTGAGCTGCCTTCATTATTCTGTGGGGGTCAGAGTGTTGTGGTTGTTGTGGTTTTGTCTGTGTGTGTGTGTGTCAGCCAATCCTAAAGCACAAGTCAGGTTATTTTCAACCTGGCCCTCGCCACTTTTCCACATCATGACGATTGAATGTGTTCAAAACGTCATCACTTCCTGGTTGCACAGTAGAGCTTAAAGGATGGCTTTACCGTGGAATATGGAGATGGATATGGAATATGGAATATGAAGATTTATTAAATGTAACGCACCTATGGAGTTGGAATCCGTTAAATTTTTTCGAATCGGTTGTTCATAGCCTGATAAATCAAAGAAAATACACTCTGTGGGGTGGGGTGGAGTGGGGGGGTGGAGGGGCGGGTGCGAGGTGCAGAAATCCTCCACTTCCCACAATGCACTGGGCTCGTGGTTTTCTAAGTCCACGCCCACCCCTCAGGCATTTGGCTGATATCAAACTCCAGTAGGTGGCGGTAACGCACATATATATGTTTGCCAACCGCCATAAAACTCAAAGAAGAAGAAGAAGAAGAAGAAGGCATCGACATAAAACAATAGTACAAGAAGAAGAAGAATATTTTTTTTTTGGGCTCCAAATTGCACCAAATTTAAACCGAAGTATATATGTCGGGAGATGTCTTCACGCACAAAGTTTCATGCAGTTTAAGGCATTTTCCTAGGAGTTATGAGCATCTGATGTTGTAACTATTTCATGTAAAAAAGGGTACAATGCTCAGCGTTGATTTCGTAACTTCAACGCACCTTCTACTAGATGTGAAATTTGACGAGCTTTCCAATGCCGCCAGTCCCGTGTCTGTAGCTGCTTCCGTTTCCGAAATATGGCCATGGTTCTTTGCAAGGAGCTAGGGGAGCTAACATTAGCTAGCCTAGGCTATGCGGTGAAAAAAGATGGCTGCCTTTTGTTTTGCTTCAGGAGCTGTGAAGGGGCGTGGAGGACCTCTAGAGGCGGAACCATGGCGGCACACCCCCACAACACTTGTAGTTTACAGCTGCTCGTCTTCCGCAGGGCTGGACTTGGCCGCTCTGACGTAAAACGCGTCAGAGCGGCCACAAAATATGTGAGAGATAAGGGAGATCAGCCAGGAGGGTTGAGTGAGGGGAGGTAAAGGCTGCTTATCTAATCCAACTACTGACATTGTAATGACACAAATATGGTTGAAAATCAGGAAAGCCGGCCTTTAACGCAGCTCTAGTGTGCTGCTGTCCAACACACAGCCAGAGAGCCAACGCAATTTACAATCAAACCCAAAAAGCAATTAAAACCCTGTTCATTTAGCCTCCATCACATCCAGGACCACATGGTAGGAGGAGGTAGGAGTTTTCCTCATCTCAGTTTGGGGACATTCGTTCCACATTTTTTCCAAACACCGGTGCACACAAGCTAAATGTCTGCTCACCCACAGCAGGACGAGCAGCAGACGTCTGCAGACGTCACATGACAGCAACACTTCCTGTCACGCCCCAACGAAGCCATTAGCTCTCCTGCCTGTCACACAGCAGAAGATGCTTGATGGTTCAGTCTCTTCACTTCACATCAGACATCAGTCTTGGCCTTGTGCACACAAACACACTGTCACGACGCACACCTGCTGGATGAGGTCATGGTAAGCAGGCAGCCAGCCAGCCAGCCAGCAGGGGGGTTTGTACAGCCTGATCACCTTACGCAGTGGGATGATTTGCAGGTTGTCGGTGTTGCCTTGAGAGCAGGTGAAGCCACAGTCAGCCGCCTCCTCTCTGCCATCTCCTTTCACGGTACATACCTGGGTTGAAACGGAGCCTCTGACAGGCCTATCCCATAGCTGAACAGCCTGAAGGCCTGGTCTGATGAGCACTGCTGCATTTTCCCACATTAAAATATCACTTTGCCTTCACATCACAACCACATCATGTGCTCCACACAATGCACAGTAACAGAGAAGGTATGCAGCTCCATTCACACACAATGAGCTCACAAGGCTGAAGGGCTGACAGCATGACAGCATGACACACCATGATGAAGATATATACATACAGTCCTTTTATGGGCTAAACCTGGAGCCTGGAATTCAATTACCTACATGGTTTATATACATATATATATATATATATAAGCTAACTAAAGGTGATAACAACGTTCGCTAGCTGCCTACCGAAATGGAAACATTTAAGATTAGCTTCGACCTCCGGGGTGGCTTATCTATGGACGACTGGATTGAGCTCTGCCTACCAGACACGTTATCTCCAGAATAAAAGCCACCTAGCCTCGGACCTAACGTTAAGCTAATGTAAGCACAAGCATTAGCTAGCTAACGTTAGCAGTTTGTCACCAAGCCTGTCTGGCTGACGTTATACATTCAGCAACTGCGTCTGTTTTGCAGGGAGCCAGGAGGGACTATTTTATTACGCGGAAGAGTATGATTTATGAATAACAGCCATTTAAATTGGGGTTGTTTATTTTCATATTGCCATACTTGGTAATCGTTTTATAAAAGCAATTGCTCACTTCAGGCCGTGATATATATGCTTATTAGAACACGGCTCTCTCGAATACTCGATTCTGATTGGTCAATCAACAAGATTCACCGGTCATTATTTCTCGACAACCGACCGCTGCTCTGCCACACCTGGATTAATCAGTTGATAAGAGCCTTTTGTCAGCAAGACACTACTAATTAGGCCAACCAGTTGCAGCTGTGGTGTCTTGTGTGCCAATTATGAATGAAACCGCTTTGTCGTTGAAAACGCTATTAAAAAATCTATTTGAATAATTATTTTTGTCAGATTACTGAATGATTTAGTTGTAGGCCGTGTTCTAAGTGGGATAATGTATAGTGAGTAGGGCTGGGACGGATCACGGATAATCCGTGACCCGTACGGATCAGCCCCCACGGTTCGGCACACGGTTCGGAACGTCTTGGTCCGCAATATAGCCACTCGAGCAGCGTGTGTTGTGGCATATATCCCGCTGCCCAGCTGTTATCCCACGAGGCCGCAGGCCAAGTGGGATAACAGCTGGGCAGCGGGATATATTTGCCACAACACACTGGCTCTCATGCTATATTGCTTAATTATACCACACCTAAGGGTGTTTTCGCACGACAAGTGACAAGAAGGACTCTGAGAAGACTTGAAACACGTGACAAGAAGGACTCTGGAGAAGACTTGAAACAAGTGACAAGAAGGACTCTGGAGAAGACTTGAAACAAGTGACAAGAAGGACTCTGGAGAAGACTTGAGACAAGTGACAAGAAGGACTCTGGAGAAGACTTGAGACAAGTGACAAGAAGGACTCTGAGAAGACTTGAGACAAGTGACAAGAAGGACTCTGGAGAAGACTTGAGACAAGTGACAAGAAGGACTCTGAGAAGACTTGAGACTGACGGCTCTGAATATACCTCGGCCATATTTAAGACTGACTCTTGACAGCTCGGAAAGCTTTTTTCTTCTTTTTTAGGATATAAGGATATTATTTCACTCTCAGTGCAACCCCCCCACACACACACACACACACACACACACACACACACACACACACACACACACACACACCCTCTCACTCTACATCCTCTATCACTCAGTCAGCACCTCGTTATTTCCCCCTCTCCCCTCCACTTCCACATACAGTAAATATACTGTATGCTCCATAAGCCCCTCTCTCCCTCCTGCCATCACTCCCTCCCCCCTCTCTCTCTCCCTCCTGCCATCACTCCCTCCGCCCTCTCTCTCTCCCTCCTGCCATCACTCCCTCCCCCCTCTCTCTCTCCCTCCTGCCATCACTCCCTCCCCCCTCTCTCTCTCCCTCCTGCCATCACTCCCTCCGCCCCCTCTCTCTCCCTCCTGCCATCACTCCCTCCCCCCTCTCTCTCTCCCTCCTGCCATCACTCCCTCCCCCCTCTCTCTCTCCCTCCTGCCATCACTCCCTCCCCCCTCTCTCTCCCTCCTGCCATCACTGCCCCCCCCCATCTCTCTCCCTCCTGACATCACTCCCTCCCCCCTCCTGCCATCACTGTCTCCCCTCTCTCTCTCTCCCTCCTGCCATCACTCCCTCCCCTCTCTCTCTCCCTCCTGTCATCACTCCCTCCCCCCTCTCTCTCCCTCCTGCCATCACTCCCTCCCCCCTCTCTCTCCCTCCTGCCATCACTCCCTCCCCCCTCTCTCTACCTCCTGCCATCACTCCCTCCCCCCTCTCTCTCCCTCCTGCCATCACTCCCTCCCCCCTCTCTCTCTCCCTCCTGCCATCACTGTCTCCCCCCTCTCTCTCTCCCTCCTGCCATCACTCCCTCCCCCCTCTCTCTCCCTCCTGCCATCACTGTCTCCCCCCTCTCTCTCTCCCTCCTGCCATCACTCCCTCCCCTCTCTCTCCCTCCTGCCATCACTCCCTCCCCCCTCTCTCTCCCTCCTGCCATCACTCCCTCCCCCCTCTCTCTCCCTCCTGCCATCACTCCCTCCCCCCTCTCTCTCCCTCCTGCCATCACTCCCTCCCCCCTCTCTCTCCCTCCTGCCATCACTCCCTCCCCCCTCTCTCTCTCCCTCCTGACATCACTCCCTCCCCCCTCTCTCTCTCCCTCCTGCCATCACTCCCTCCCCCCTCTCTCTCTCCCTCCTGCCATCACTCCCTCCCCCCTCTCTCTCTCCCTCCTGACATCACTCCCTCCCCCCTCTCTCTCTCCCTCCTGCCATCACTCCCTCCCCCCTCTCTCTCTCCCTCCTGCCATCACTCCCTCCCCCCTCTCTCTCCCTCCTGCCATCACTCCCTCCCCCCTCTCTCTCCCTCCTGCCATCACTCCCTCCCCCCTCTCTCTCCCTCCTGCCATCACTCCCTCCCCCCTCTCTCTCCCTCCTGCCATCACTCCCTCCCCCCTCTCTCTCTCCCTCCTGCCATCACTCCCTCCCCCCTCTCTCTCTCCCTCCTGCCATCACTCCCTCCCCCCTCTCTCCTGCCATCACTCCCTCCCCCCTCTCTCTCTCCCTCCTGCCATCACTCCCTCCCCCCTCTCTCTCTCCCTCCTCGGGGTTCTTCTCACTCATCTCCCCTCCCTCCTGCTCTCTGATCGATATCCTCCTTACCACACAAAGCTCAGTGGTGAAGCCCCTGAGTCAGCCTCTCAGTGAGGAATCTGATGGACAGAGAGAGAGAAACAGATCCAGAGAGAAGACGGATTCCATTCTGAGGTGAGTCGAGGTTAGCCTGACAATGAGAGAGAGAGAGAGAGAGAGAGAGAGAGAGAGAGAGAGAGAGAGAGAGAGAGAGAAGAGAGAGAGAGAGACATCTACAGCAATAGATGCTGCATTAACATCCCCCAGAGCAACCCAATATGTCCGGGAGCTCGACTGTAGGGAAACTTTCATTCTGACTAACAAACACGCTGTCTTGGCAATCCTTCCATGACTCTTCATTAACGGTATGTAGGCGCACGCACGCACGCACGCACACACACACACACACACACACACACACACACACACACACACACACACACACACACACACACACACACACACACACACGCACACACACGCACACGCACACACACGCACACACACGCATACACGCACACACACACACACTCCAGCAGGCTCTCTGACGTGGAGCAGCAGACAATGGCTGTCATATCATGCAAACAAATAAACAAAGCGTGTTTGCTCTGCCTGTCAAGCCTGGAGCAGAGCACCCTGAGGTGAACATCATCAGCAGCTTCCTCAGGTGTTCTGTCAGCACTCGCTGCCTCCCCGTACATGGAGAGGCCTTCTCCAGCCCCACATTCACATACAGTACTGCACCACAGCTCACTGTCAGTCAGTCTGCAGACCAGGCTGCAGTACTGCACCACAGCTCACTGTCAGTCAGTCTGCAGAGCAGGCTGCAGTACTGTACCACAGCTCACTGTCAGTCAGTCTGCAGAGCAGGCTGCAGTACTGCACCACAGCTCACTGTCAGTCAGTCTGCAGACCAGGCTGCAGTACTGTACCACAGCTCACTGTCAGTCAGTCTGCAGAGCAGGCTGCAGTACTGTACCACAGCCCACTGTCAGTCAGTCTGCAGAGCAGGCAGACTGCTCAGTGCTCCAGCAGGACAGTAGACGAGCAGGCAGAAAGGAGCAGCTGTGGTGCTCTGTGCTCAGGGTTATTGCTCAGTAACACTAGCTGACTGATACTGTGAGGCCACAGCACTGCAGGCTAACAGATACTGTGAGGCCACAGCACTGCAGGCTAACAGATACTGTGAGGCCACAGCACTGCAGGCTAACAGATACTGTGAGGCCACAGCACTGCAGGCTAACAGATACTGTGAGGCCACAGCACTGCAGGCTAACAGATACTGTGAGGCCACAGCACTGCAGGCTAACAGATACTGTGAGGCCACAGCACTGCAGGCTAACAGATACTGTGAGGCCACAGCACTGCAGGCTAACAGGCCGCTATTAGCTAATGCTGGGAATCCTTGTGAAGGAAATTATAGAGTTTCAAGCAGTCCCCTGGGAATACACACTACCACCTAACACTGCATGTTCACATGTACACACACACACACACACACACACACACACACACACACACACACACACACACACACACACACACACACACAGACCTGAGTCAATCATTTGCAAAGAATTCTCAGCATTAGGTTCAACCTAGGGGTGGGGGGAAAAATCGATAGACCATAGTATCTCGATATTTTGCCTGACGATATTGTATCGATATTGCAATTTTTTTTTTTTTTTTGCAGGCCATGCCATGCCAGGCCACCGGGCTGCTATAAACTTTAGTTCCAAGGCCAGCAGTAAACAAACGGTAGCATATTTTCATTTTGTTTTAACAGTAACAGTTTTGTCATAACAGTAATTTACAAATTCCCTAGTTACTGAATGGGCTGCACAAGATGTTTTGTGCAAGTGAAGTGAAGTTGCATTGTTCAAAAACTACCTACAGTACAGTAGTCCACACACACATCCAGTTAAGGTGGACTGTAAGTAGACTGTAACAAACAGTTCAGTTTGTCAGGTGCATGCAACTATGACATGACTTTATGAAAGTTGTTGGTCTGTCTACTTGACAATGTTGCTGCAATAAAATGGTTGAAGTCAGATGTACAGACTGGAAAATTGTTCTTATATAAACCAGATGTTGACAAAGTTTTCCTTTGGGGACACCATTTGCAGTTGAAAAAGTAAGAAATCGCAATATATCGAAATATCGCAATATTCAATATATCGCAATATTCAAAATATGGCGATATCGCAATATCGCAATAGTATCGTATCGTGACTCAAGTATCGTTTTAGTATCGTATCGTGGGCATCTGGTGATTCCCACCCCTAGTTCAACCTGCTTGGAGCAGCAGACTACGTATGTTCTGACTGTAGGCAAATCTTTTTTTGTTTCTCAAGTCAGAATTTGTATTAGTTTTATTATTTGTTATTAGTGTCCACACTGCCACAAATCTGATTTAGACAAGTGATCAAGTCGGAGTCCAGACACCACCAACCTATCTGCATAGGTTGCTATGGTAACAACGCTGGCGTCAGTAAATATGTACGCTGGTGACATGGTTTTCCTGTGCAGAAGCATGTGATGACGCCATTTGCAATAATGATCTCCTCCATTCTTTGTTTGTTTTGTGACATTTCTGACCAACTTTAACCAAAGCAAAAAGCCACTTGTCATCAGCAGAATGTCTCTGGTTGCTCTCCTTCCTGAATGAGGAGTCACTTTGTCTGCGTCAGTGGACATCCACCATGATGCTATTTCAAAGTCCTTTTCATACCAACACGTGATTCTGTGTATTGAGGAAATGGTGCCTAAGTAGCACCGATTGATCTTGTATGAAAATAAGTGGAGGTGTTTCAGATGCAGCCTACAGGAACATCCCTCACAGGATGGATACAGCTTAGCTCTGATGGTACAGGTTGACTTTTCATCAACTCACTGAGGCCATATATCTTCAGTGCCTACTGCCCAGGTGGGGTATCTTGTCGTAAGGGCCTTTCTGTCTGTGTGGAGTTTGCATGTTCTCCCCGTGCTCCCCCAGGGGGGTTCCTCCGTATATAACCCCCCCCCACTAAAAACATGCAGAAGATCAGATCGTCATCGTCATCCGACCAGTGACGACAACATCCGAAGTTGGTCCCCGGGCGCTGTACGAGAAAGCGACCACTGCTCCTGGCCTGCCCCCCGGAGGAAAGGACAAGCCAGGATGGGTTAAATGCAGAGGACAAATTTCACCGGCCACCGCCAGCATGAGTGTGTTGTGGCCGTCCGTGCATGTGTTGATGTGTAACCGTGCGACAATAAAGACGGGCTTGTCCGTCTGAAATCGTGTTTTTAGGCCAGCGTGCAGGAAGAAGAAAATCAACCACCGATGTGAAACACTGCTGCTTCAAATAAACTAGAACGAAATAAAATAGAAAAAGGCAATTTTATGAGTCGACAAGAATATCTCCTTTATTGATGGAACCAGCAGGAGGAGCATTAAGGGTACTAAGTCTTGTAATAGCATTTTTCACTGGCTCCAGACCCACTGTCTCTCTGTACGGACGGAGGATTGGGAGAAATAATAAATGGTCAGTTCCAGAGAGAGACAGAGAGGGCGACGATGCAGCGCCGGGTCTGTTTTTCTACTTATCTTCACACACACGTGGAAGCCAGGGGCCAAACCTGCAGCCTAACTCAATAAACAGGCTTTGACACGAGGGAAGAGAGGAGGGGGATCTGTGTGTGTGTGTGTGTGTGTGTGTGTGTTTATGTCTGTGTACACGGGTGAACGTGTGTGTGTGTGTGTGTGTGTGTGTGTGTGTGTTTATGTGTGTGTACGCAGGTGAGCGTGTGTGTGTGTGTGTTTGTGTGTGCACGGGGGTGAGCCAGAGCGTGTGTGTGTGTGTGTGTTTATGTGTGTGTGTGTTTATGTGTGCACGCATGCCTGTGTCAAAGGCGCCAACGGCAAGAACTACAAAGTGGAGCAGAGTCAGAGGCCCCGGCCCCCAGATGATGGTCCACACAGACAGAAGCAGACAGAAGCAGACAGACAGAAGCAGACAGACAGAAGCAGACAGAAGCAGACAGACAGAAGCAGACAGAAGCAGACAGACAGAAGCAGACAGAAGACAGAAGAAGACAGACAGAAGCAGACAGACAGAAGCAGACAGACAGAAGCAGACAGACAGAAGCAGACAGACAGAAGCAGACAGAAGCAGACAGACAGAAGCAGACAGACAGAAGAAGACAGAAGCAGACAGACAGAAGCAGACAGACAGAAGCAGACAGAAGCAGACAGACAGAAGCAGACAGACAGAAGCAGACAGACAGAAGCAGTAGCTAAAGAGAAGGTGCAGATGGATGGCGGCCCGGCGGGAGGAGCCCTGCACCGACCCATCGTTCATCTTGTGTGACCTGCGGGGGACACAGCGCTCACATCCTCATGCTGCACGCAGGGCCTCAGGAGGGGGGACAGGGCCTCAGGAGGGGGGGCAGGGCCTCAGGAGGGGGGCAGGGCCTCAGGAGGGGGGCAGGGCCTCAGGAGGGGGGCAGGGCGTCAGCAGCGGGGGCAGGGTGTGTGTGTGTGTGTGTGTGTGTGTGTGTGTGTGTGTGTGTGTGTGTGGCACTGTATGCACCACCAGGAAAAGTCAGGAAATAGCAGGTGGCAGGTGCATTTGATAAAGCACAATATTCCCAGCAGTCTGACTTTAACGGCTGCTGAGGTGTGTCAGCTGGCTCTACTGTTGCCGTGACGACCCAGAAAGAATATATGCTTACTAGTCAGCTAGGCCATATCAATATGCAAATACTATGTATATATATATATATATATATATATATATATATATTTCTCTTTAAGATGTAAATTTTGCTGCAGAATCGATCACTCCACAGATCCAGTTGTAGGAAATATGTAATTGTATTAGTTTGTATTTGTTTTAACATGCGTACTCTTAGCCCTACCATGGGTTAAAAGCAGGTTAAAAACAAGCACTATGAATTATTTGCGATTTGGCCCGGCTCTGACACTGCTCTTTCTGCAGAAGGTTACATTGAGTAGGGCTGTTCAATTTTGCCTCAAATTAAAATTGACGTTTTTTTCTCTCAAAACTCGATTTTCGATTTTTTTATACTATTATGCTTCTCTAAACATTTGTTGCCCTGCAGAGCTCTTTTTCCCCCCCTTTTTTCATAAGTGACAATTTACGCTTTTACTCTGAAGGCAGAACAACCCAACTTCCTGTTTTAGTTTGCCGCTGCTATGCCTAACTTCCTGGCTGTTGCTTGCTAACCTGCAGTCACTTGACACTGGTGGATTTGATCGAGCACTCGGTGCTCTGTTGGAGGGATACTCTTGGTTCGATGACTCTTGCCTGTAGCATGTGCCTCTGTCACATAATTATATTAGCAGTGTCTAAGCGACCACCCGTGCTCAGAGTTATATCTTTACTAGAATTAGAGCCCGACCGATATTATCGGCCCGCCGATATTATCGGCCGATATTGGCGATTATCGATATATCGGTATCGGTAAAAAAAATATATATATCGGCCGATATATATATATATATATTTTTTTTAAATATATATATATATAAGTTATAGACAGCATGGACAGTTGTGTATATTTGATATTTTTTCTTAACTATTTGTTCTATTGTGTTTTTGTATTTCTAGTTATTTATAATTATTAAATTCCCAGTTAAGTTTACTGTTTCATTGCATTGAGTTTATTAATAAGCTGTAAAATATCCTGCCTACATCACATATTTCAATTCATGTCAATTCAATCATATCTTTGTCAAGTGTTTGATATTTGAGGGTTGCTGATGTGGTGCCTCCTCTGGTCGTTAAGGGCACCTGTTCGGAGGGAGGGGAACTCGTTGGAATATCGTGATCCTCCCACGTGCTATGTCCTACCGGTGAAGCTTCCCCTGTCAGGTGAAAAGAAGCGGCTGGCTAACTGCCCATGTGGAAGCATGGAGCCAGTTTTCGGCTCTCCCCAGATCGGCAGACGGTGGAGCAGCAACCAGGATAAATAAATAAAAAATTAGCACTAATGGGGGATTAGCACTAATGGGGGATAAACATTTGATGATAAAAACAAAAATAAAATAAAATAAAAATATCGGCCGATATTATCGGTATCGGTAATTTTTTATTCCCTAAAATCGGTATCGGTTTCAAAAATCCCATATCGGTCGGGCTCTAACTAGAATAACACAAAGTCACAACAGGTATGCGGGGAACTGCGATAGCAGTTAGCGGGAAATTCAGACACACAGGATGAGTCAACTGAGGCTGGTAACTTACAGCCATGTAGCAGCAGAAACAGCAACATTTCATCGTCCGGTAATCGTGTCTGCGCGTGTGTGTCTGTGTGTGTGTGTTGTGGCAATCGTTATCTTGTAGGCTACAGCGCGCAGTGCAACACGCTGCTCAGTGCCACTCTGTGCTGCTGTATTTAGTAGCCAGTATCACAGCCTCCAGAGAGACTTTACAGCGGGGAGAAAAGACGAGTAGCAGCAAGCGTACATGAGAAAGCCGCCCCGCCGTAACGTAATTACCCTAGTTAAAGTGTAAATCGATTTTAGGATTTTTTTTTTCAACATCGTCCTAACTACCGTAAATTCCGGACTATAAGCCGCGGCTTTTTTCCCGTTTTTTGGCCCCTGCGGCTTATATAACGGTGCGTCTTATCTATGGATTTTTTCAGAAAAAAAAAAAAAAATACAAATAAAATCTCTCTTTTTTAGCACTCTTTCTAACTATAAATCCACTTCTGTTTTAATTTCCTCTCTTGCCCTCTTTTCACCACACCGCGGACACTGTGTGCACTGTAAAAATAAACAACGGTGGTGTTGTGTTATGTTGTTTTGTTGAAATGTTACGGTAATATGGTAAATGGGAGCTTCCTCAAACAGCCATCCCGACAATCCCCTCTGTGCGTGGCCACTTACATATGGTAATTACGGTAAGCAAACGGCCACTCGGCCATCAACTCCCTCCCCCGACTACCAGGAGAAAATCACAAACTTCGGCGAATTCACACAAAGGAAGATCAAGGAATATTCCATCGAACCGGAGCAGATCATAAATATGGATGAAGTGCCTTTGACGTTCGACCTGCCACTCACTCGGACTGTTAACAAGAAGCGCCCTGGAGGATTCTTTCACCAAAAAAAAGCTTTGCTCGTTCTCGACAGCATGAGAACGAGCAGTAGAAGCAACACTCTCACTTACCATGGGGAAGGTACGCAGAAATTCACACGAGGCAGCTTTCAAGTTGAAAGCAGTCAATCTCGCATTAAAAGAGGGAAACAGAGCAGCCGCGCGTAACCTGGGCATCGATGAGTCAATGGTGAGGCGTTGGACGGTGCAGCAGGAGGAACTGTCTCAGCACGGAATATTATAGGAGTGTGAAAACATCCACAATCACCAACGGGTTCCAAAACGCTGGACTGCTGCGGGATGAAGAGAATGACGCCGCCACAGCTGGCGCTGAGGGCCGTCAGAGGCTTCAGAGGCTGTTCGATGCCGACAGTGATGAAGAGGAGTTCGTTGGTTTTGAGTGACAATGAAGGAGAGAGGAGAGTGGTTGACGAAGCCACCCTGAACCTGTTCGTTTCCGACACTGAAGATGAGGACTTTGGTGGTTTCAGTACGCAGGAAGAAGAGGAAGACGAGGATTAGTGACTTGACTTCTCTGGTTACAGGTTTGCTGCACATATAGCCTATTGTTGTGTGATTTTGTCTGGGGATTAGTGACCTGACTTTTGTTTTGTTTTGTTGAAATGTTAATAAATGGGAGCTTCCCCAAACAGCCATCGCTTTCCCGACATTCCTCTCTGTGCACGAACCCTTTCATATGGTAATTAAACATCAAAACACCCGCGGCTTATAGACCGGTGCGGCTTATAGAAGAAAAAAATAGTAAATTTTGGTCCCGCGGCTTATAGACCGGTGCGTCTTATAGTCCGGAATTTACGGTAATTAATTCGATTACGATTCAAAATCGATTGATCGAGCAGCCCTAACATTGAGAGTAAATCTAAATCCAGGCCTCATGTTGCCTCCCACTCCTCTCCTCTTCCTCCAGCTGACCCCCACATGGAAATAAAGTGCTCTTTATGGTTTGACTTTCACCTCAGAAAACAGCCTGATCTCCAGTGAAGTCCAGCGTGAAGTTAGAGGTTCCAGCATCTTTTTAAATAACTGCTTGAATTTCCCCAACTGATTGCCTTTTTTCCCCGTAATAGTTTGGCTTGGTCACCATGTCAGTGTTTCAAATAGTGTTCTACATAATGCTGCATGCTAATGTCACCTATAAGACCTACAGTATATATGTCTGGCTGGCTGACATGACCCTGATATCAACACAAGTTCATTCAGTTTGTCTCATCAAATTAGATATTGATGACGAGATGACAAGCAAGTAGCAATTCTGTCATGAGGTGGCTTTCTGATTTACAGAACACACACACACACACACCCACACACTCTCTATCTATCTCACACACACACACACGTCCCCCCCCCCCACACACACACACACACTCTCTCTCTCTCTCTCTCACTCACACACACACACACTCTCTCTCTCTCTCTCTCTCTCACACACACACACACACACACACACACACACACACAATTGCCAATTAAGCTCTGAGTTGGAGGCCGCTGTAAGCCTCAGGAGAATGTTTGCACTCCAGTGTGTGTGTGTGTGTGTGTGTGTGTGTGTGTGTGTGTGTGTGTGTGTGTGTGTCATCAGGGGCATGGCACACTGGTGGGGCCTTCATTGCAGGCAGCTGGTTGCCACTTGTTGGTGTGTCACGCTCGGCTGCTTCTCACGCCTCATGTCAGAGTGGTGTTAGGTGGAGGGTGGGGTCAGGGTGGTGTTAGGTGGGGTCAGGGTGGTGTTAGGTGGAGGGTGGGGTCAGGGTGGGGTCAGGGTGGTGTTAGATGGAGGGTGGGGTCAGGGTGGTGTTAGGTGGAGGGTGGGGTCAGGGTGCTGTTAGGTGGAGGGTGGGGTCAGGGTGGTGTTAGGTGGAGGGTGGGGTCAGGGGTCAGGGTGGTGTTAGGTGGAGGGTGGGGTCAGGGTGGTATTAGGTGGAGGGTGGGGTCAGGGTGGTGTTAGGTGGAGGGTGGGGTCAGGGGTCAGGGTGGTGTTAGGTGGAGGGTGGGATCAGGGTGGTGTTAGGTGTAGGGTGGGGTCAGGGGTCAGGGTGGTGTTAGGTGGAGGGTGGGATCAGGGTGGTGTTAGGTGGAGGGTGGGGTCAGGGTGGTGTTAGGTGGAGGGTGGGATCAGGGTGGTGTTAGGTGGAGGGTGGGGTCAGGGTGGGGTCAGGGTGGTGTTAGGTGGAGGGTGGGGTCAGGGTGGGGTCAGGGTGGTGTTAGATGGAGGGTGGGGTCAGGGTGGGGTCAGGGTGGTGTTAGGTGGAGGGTGGGGTCAGGGTGGTGTTAGGTGGAGGGTGGGGTCAGGGTGGGGTCAGGGTGGTGTTAGATGGAGGGTGGGGTCAGGGTGGTGTTAGGTGGAGGGTGGGGTCAGGGTGGGGTCAGGGTGGTGTTAGGTGGAGGGTGGGGTCAGGGTGGGGTCAGGGTGGTGTTAGGTGGAGGGTGGGGTGAGGGTGGGGTCAGCACACACATTAGACGGCAACAAATATTCACCATCATCCAGCGTTAAACCATGAATCTGTTTTTAGCATCACCTGTTGTTGATTTGTGTCAAAGTGGGGCTGAGCGATAATTCAATGTTATCGTTTATCGTCTTTCATTGGAATCATATCGTGATGATATTGGTGATTTTGGGGTATTCATCACAGAATTGTGCTGTCTAAACTGATAACAAGCACATTTGACTCAAAACACATTATTTAACATAGAATTAAGTACGAAAACATTTTTTTATGAATATTATTTGAATATTTCTATTTTCATACATGAGCCATATCGTGATATATATTGAAAGAAAATCTTTGTGATTATCGTGAGTGATATTAAGTTCAACCATATCGTCCGGGGTTACATCAAATATACTCATGTAAACTATCTGACTTTTTATTTGTATGTTGGCTTTAATATTCATAGCTTTCAAGGGGCGTTACGTGCTGCCGGGAACGCCCACCTGGGGGAGGGCAACATTTTTTTGCTTTTTTTTCTACCATCAAAGTACACACGTCTTTGCTCTTTGCGGCCAACATTTCATCAAAGGTAAGCTCAAGTAACGTTAACGGGGTATTAATCATTATTGTAACGTTACTTGAGCTTACCTTTGATGAAATGTTGGCCGCAAAGAGCAAAGACGTGTGTACTTTGATGGTAGAAAAAAAAGCAATTTTTTTTGCCGTCCCCAGCGACTGAACCACGTCGCACAAATTCACAACCTCCTCCTTTCTTTCTCCGACGGGATTCTGTAAAACACAAGCCAGGCGTGTCTCCTCGTCGGTTTAGTGCAACCGATAGCACAACAGGTAGGCTATCCGGCACTTTGGCTGAACAAACAGCGTGAGTCGACTCGCAGGCAACGGAATCAACAAGTTTTTTTTTGACCGCCAGGTGGGCGTTCCCGGCAGCACGTAACGCCCCTTGAAAGCTATGAATAGCCCTATCAGTGCCATCTTAAAGGGATAGTTCACATTTTTTAAAGTCCAGCCCTATTTGTTATTTACAATTAAATGATTATTATGTTGATTGATAGAGTTGTTTCTCAGCACAATCCATGCTGTTCCTCATGGTAACTCTGGAATGTTGGGGCGAAAACGAATGCAAGGTCACTGGGGTCACGCTCCTGTATGAACCAGCTGACTGAAGCTAACTGGGGTCACGCTCCTGTATGTACCAGCTGACTGAAGCTCACTCTCCTGTATGTACCAGCTGACTGAAGCTCACTGAAATGTACTTTGTGTGTGTGTGTGTGTGTGTGTGTGTGTGTGTGTGTGTGTGTGTGTGTGTGTGTGTGACTGTGGATGACATTTCAGTGAGCTTCAGTCAGCTGGTACATACAGGAGCGTGACCCCAGTGACCTTCAGTCAGCTTGTACCTACAGGAGTGTGACCCCAGTGACCTTGCGTTCAATTTTGCTCAACGTTTCAGAGCTGCTGTGAGGAACAGCATGGATTGTGCTGAGAAAGAACTCTACCAATCAACATCATCATTTAATTGTAAGTAGCAAATAGGGCTGGACTTTAAATCATGTGAACTATCCCTTTAAGCTAATGTTGATTTAAAGTGTAACGGTGGTCATGCTAATGTTAGTGTCAGCGTCTATCTCCTGGCATGGCGATGAAGACGGAAGTACATTTCTTCTTCAGACGACAAATTGGCTCGTCATTGCTAGAAGCATCATTTGCTGCAGCCTAGTGCACATTTAGCTTCTGTACTGACGTATTTAACAGTGATATGATATATTTGAGCGGTGTACAGTTACAGGAGGGATTTAAATAAAATCCTTTACATTTGATTGGACGGCTAAACAGGGGGCAGGGCTTAGTGTTTAGCATGATACGGCGTTCCAGCGGACTCGTAGGCTCCACACACCTCCATCACCTGTTAGACGAGGAGGAGGAGGAGGAGGAGGGAGATGAATGAGACCTCAGAGTGACACATTGTTTTGGAAATGCCCACTGATCCAAACACACATCTTTTCCTGTCACTCTCCATTCTCTCTCTCCATCAGCTGCTGCTACCAGACAGTCTCTGTGAAGAGCGCTTTTAGACGAGCGGTCCGGTGTGGCTAGCTAGTAGCTAGAGGGTGAAGATTGATGGATGGGTGGATATGATATTATCATGATATTATTGGTTGAAATTGGTTCATGCTTACGTAAGCAGACAGCTGCATATTGTTAAAATATGAATGAATTTTAATATAAGAATACGTTTTTTGTGTTTGTTTTTTGCATATATTTTTTAAATAGGTGCTGCCCAACATGATATAAGCATTTTTAATTTCCTCTTGACTGAAAGTCAAATGGTGTGTGTGTGTGTGTGTGTGTGTGTGTGTGTGTGTGTGTGTGTGTGTGTGTGCGTATGTGTCTGTGTGTGTGCGCGTGTGTGTGTGTGTGTGTTTGAAGGTGGGCCAGGGGGTCTCATAGTTGGTCGTCTAAGGAGTTCCTGAAAAGGGAATGGGGGCGGTGGAGAAAGGATGTGAGGAATGAAGAACAGACTTCTGAGATTCAACAACTGAGCTCCAACTGTCATCATGAACACGCACGTTATGTGACCACAGACACTCACGCCTGTGAGCCCTGTGACAGGAATGCTGTGAGTAAGAGCAGCGTGTGTGTGTGTGTGTGTGTGTGTGTGTGTGTGTGTGTGTGTGTGTGTGTGTGTGTGTGTGTGTGTGTGTGTGTGTGACACGGTTTTATTCAATTACGGGCCGGGCAAATGCTGTATCCATGTCATTGTTCCTGCCCAAGTGCCTGAGATTCCACAAGTCACATTCTAGAGACGTGTTATTCAAAATCTCCTGGGTGTGTTGACCACACTGTAAAATATCTCCTGGGTGTGTTGACCACACTGTAAAATATCTCCTGGGTGTGTTGACCACACTGTAAGTAGCTGCTGTATTTAATGCCATGAGGCAGAGATGTTTGTCGTCAAAGCATTCAAAAAGTCACATATCATTGTAGGTCAGAAGTGTGATGCAGTTCTGAATCATTGATGACCTCCGCCACAGAGAGGCTGTGTTTTCACCTCCGTGTGTCTGTAGCTTTGTCTGTCTGTCATCAGGATAGGGTTAGGATGTCTGTCTGTCATCAGGATAGGGTTAGGATGTCTGTCTGTCATCAGGATAGGGTTAGGATGTCTGTCTGTCATCAGGATAGGGCTAGGATGTCTGTCTGTCATCAGGATAGGGTTAGGATTAGGGATGTTCATTTTGAAAATTTTCCAAAATCGATAATCGGTGAAAATTAACGATCAATTATCAATTATCGATCATATTAATACTTAGAAAATTTTCATTTTTTTTTTTTTTTTTTTTTACAAAATGAATGCCTATGGCAGAAAATACGAAAGACAACGTGTTCTCCTCAATGAACTCTTTATTTCAATGTGTCTCCTCTCCAACACTGCTGTCCCCGCGCATGCCGGTGTGAATTTCCCATGTTTAAAACAGTTTTGTTGGCACAAAGGCCCGTGCCCAGCCAGAAAACTAGAGACTATATGAAGCTCCACCTCACGTTAGTCGGCTGTGCAATGGAGTGGGGCGAGGAGGAACGAATTCCACCCAAACCTAGTCCAAAAAAAAAAAAAAAAAAAAAAAATTAATAATTAAAAAATCGATCCAAATGCCATAGGATCGATTCCAATCCTTAACGAGGGACAGACATCCCTAGTTAGGATGTCTGTCTGTCATCAGGATAGGGTTAGGATGTCTGTCTGTCATCAGGATAGGGTTAGGATGTCTGTCTGTCATCAGGATAGGGTTAGGATGTCTGTCTGTCATCAGGATATCTCAAAACGTTAGGAATGGATTTGCACTAAACTTTGTAGAAAAGCAGGTCATGGGGTCAAGGACAAACTGATTTAACTTTCCACGCCTAGTGGCCAAAAGGCAATCGCCATGGCCAATCACAGAAAGGCGCCTAACTTCCAAACGGATTCATGTAACGCCACGACACGTTGTAGAAAGGTCGGTCATGAGCCGAGGAAGAACTGATCAACTTTCAACGCCCAGAGGCCAAAATGAGAGCAGGCAAAGACTAGAGAGTTTATGGAACCAATGAAATGTTGTGGTTTCAAGTTGAGCAGTATTTAGCTCTTTGTGGGTGAGCCTGCCCATCACCCTCAGCTCATCACTAAGCTCAACATAGAGGACTGCAGAGAGAGAGAGCAGCAGTCGCTGGCAGCTGATGAGTCCAAAGCAGCTCCAGGTAAGAAGCTTGCTTTGGAAAGATTGTCCTTGGCTGTGGTCTCCAGCACAGCCCACTTCAGCAGCAGACTCTTTGAACTGCTTATCAACAGAAACATCTGGTGTGTTAGCAGCAGTGCCAGAGAACACATCACAGTCACCACTCCACACTTTGACAGACCATGTTCATACATCATTTCTTAGGAATGGAGAGTGGATATGAAGTCCTGCCTGGCTATATGAAGTCCTGCCTGGATATATGAAGTCCTGCCTGGCTGTATGAAGTCCTGCCTGGATATATGAAGTCCTGTCTGGCTGTATGAAGTCCTGCCTGGATATATGAAGTCCTGCCTGGCTATATGAAGTCCTGCCTGGATATATGAAGTCCTGTCTGGATATATGAAGTCCTGCCTGGATATATGAAGTCCTGCCTGGATATGAAGTCCTGTCTGGCTATATGAAGTCCTGCCTGGCTATATGAAGTCCTGCCTGGATATATGAAGTCCTGTCTGGCTATATGAAGTCCTGCCTGGATATATGAAGTCCTGCCTGGCTGTATGAAGTCCTGCCTGGATATATGAAGTCCTGCCTGGCTATATGAAGTCCTGCCTGGCTATATGAAGTCCTGCCTGGCTATATGAAGTCCTGCCTGGCTATATGAAGTCCTGCCTGGATATATGAAGTCCTGCCTGGCTATATGAAGTCCTGTCTGGATATATGAAGTCCTGCCTGGCTATATGAAGTCCTGTCTGGCTATATGAAGTCCTGCCTGGATATATGAAGTCCTGCCTGGCTATATGAAGTCCTGCCTGGCTATATGAAGTCCTGCCTGGATATATGAAGTCCTGCCTGGCTATATGAAGTCCTGCCTGGATATATGAAGTCCTGCCTGGCTATATGAAGTCCTGTCTGGCTATATGAAGTCCTGCCTGGATATATGAAGTCCTGTCTGGATATATGAAGTCCTGCCTGGCTATATGAAGTCCTGCCTGGCTATATGAAGTCCTGCCTGGATATATGAAGTCCTGCCTGGCTATATGAAGTCCTGCCTGGATATATGAAGTCCTGCCTGGCTATATGAAGTCCTGTCTGGATATATGAAGTCCTGCCTGGCTATATGAAGTCCTGCCTGGATATATGAAGTCCTGCCTGGATATGAAGTCCTGTCTGGCTATATGAAGTCCTGCCTGGCTATATGAAGTCCTGCCTGGATATATGAAGTCCTGTCTGGCTATATGAAGTCCTGCCTGGATATATGAAGTCCTGCCTGGCTGTATGAAGTCCTGCCTGGATATATGAAGTCCTGCCTGGCTATATGAAGTCCTGCCTGGCTATATGAAGTCCTGCCTGGCTATATGAAGTCCTGCCTGGCTATATGAAGTCCTGCCTGGATATATGAAGTCCTGCCTGGCTATATGAAGTCCTGTCTGGATATATGAAGTCCTGCCTGGCTATATGAAGTCCTGTCTGGCTATATGAAGTCCTGCCTGGATATATGAAGTCCTGCCTGGCTATATGAAGTCCTGCCTGGCTATATGAAGTCCTGCCTGGATATATGAAGTCCTGCCTGGCTATATGAAGTCCTGCCTGGATATATGAAGTCCTGCCTGGCTATATGAAGTCCTGTCTGGCTATATGAAGTCCTGCCTGGATATATGAAGTCCTGTCTGGATATATGAAGTCCTGCCTGGCTATATGAAGTCCTGCCTGGCTATATGAAGTCCTGCCTGGATATATGAAGTCCTGCCTGGCTATATGAAGTCCTGCCTGGATATATGAAGTCCTGCCTGGCTATATGAAGTCCTGTCTGGATATATGAAGTCCTGCCTGGCTATATGAAGTCCTGCCTGGATATATGAAGTCCTGCCTGGCTATATGAAGTCCTGCCTGGCTATATGAAGTCCTGTCTGGATATATGAAGTCCTGCCTGGATATATGAAGTCCTGCCTGGCTATATGAAGTCCTGCCTGGCTATATGAAGTAGGGATGTCGAAAATCCTAATTTTCTTTGACCGACAACCGACCCTCATTAGCCGACAATTGTCGGTTAACCGAGAAGATTAAAATGCGCATTTTGACTGTCTGTGCCCCATTAAACCATTACCACAACAAATGCTTGATTTTTTTTCATTAGAAAGCGTTTATTTTACATCTACAAGCAGAAGAAAACACATTAACAAAACGAAAAGACAAGTAGAATCCTCCAGCCATCTAAACAAAAACATTCCTCCGATAGGCTATACTGCTTAGAGCTGCACGCATTGCATATTAAGGACACGTCAATTGACACGCAGCCGCCCCGTGAAGTACTGTTTGAGTGGACGACAGCCCAGGGGCTGCAGGGCGCACTGACAAAGCGTGCATCACTACAGTATCTTCTACTTTTAGCAATATATAATACCTGCTTTTGGTATCACTCCTTCTCCCTCCGCATGCAGCTGTCAGTAGCTGCTTTCAGACCGGCTTTGAAAGTGTCAATGAATGCAGTCTACAAACAATCCGTCTCTCGTTGTGAAACAATTCCTCCGAACTGCTCTGTGTTTGACAGTAAAGACTAACTTTAATTGTTACTTTTCAATCATCAATTAGACGCATGTCTGCATTTTTGTAACACGGTAAAAAACTACTGTTTGATCATTGAGTGCGCGCGTATGCATGCGTGTGCATGATGAACATGCAGAGAGGGAGGGAGAGAGAGTGAAACCGAATGAACCAGTGAAGAAAAAGTAATGTGCACGTTCCATCAGGTTTGACTCCAGACACGGACGTGCGCAGTGCACGCTGAACGTGGCGCATGTGTGGAGCGGACAGTGAGAAGAGAGAAGTCAGTGCTGACAATACACACTGCTTTTCTCTCAAACATTTGGAAAAGCCTTTCTCTAAATTAATGTTGTTCTGGCAGGAGCTTTTAATTCCTATATCCTGCTGCTACAGTAACTACTTGTTAACATTGCTTACCGCGAAGGAGGAAAAAAACACCATATTGGCAACACATTGTATGCCAATTTAATATGCAAATTAACCGTTTGACCGACATGCTTAACCGACCAATGACGTTGTCGGCGGTTAAACGGTTAACGGTTAACCGTCGACATCCCTAACATGAAGTCCTGCCTGGCTGTATGAAAGGCCTCTCTGTAGGCATCAGGGCAACTGTACAGGAAAAGAGAGATGGTTGAAGTGATCTGTTGATGGTTGTGGATTACGGTGAATACAAGAAGAAGCTTAGTTGCTCAGAAGTAAAGAAGTAAGCTAGGTGGAATTATATCGACTTGCTGGGTAGAACCTGCAAACGTGTTTAGACCGTGAAACATATAAAAAGAGTAGAAACCGCACACTCTGGCTCCGATGCAATGAATTTAATAAAAAGACAACGTTTCGGCCTGGTGGCCTTTGTCAAGTCATGTACAAACAAGGTGAAGAGCACAGTCTTGTAACAGAGACACACCTAGACCACAGGTGCAGCCAATCAATTAGAATCAGGTGCAGCCAATCAATTAGGATCAGTCAGTCACTGCAAGTGAATGAGAACTTACAAGTGATCCAAGTGTGAAAAGCACAATTTTCCAATGACAAAAAAGTTACAATATATAATCTTTACAGCCAAACAAACAATGAATGGGTAAAACCATCCAGAGTGAGAATTCACAAAGGAGATGGTGTTACAAAGTTACAATGGACCTCTTTCACAGCTGCCACCCTGCATCCAAAAGGCAGGAAGGAGGTGCAACCAACCCACCAACCAGGGACCCAGGACCGGAACACCTAAATGAACCAAAGACAGGAGACCCTGGTTGAGGTTTTAGTGCACCCACGCCACCCCCACCCAAGACACAAAATGGCCGCTGCGAAAGAGGCCCTCCGCAAAAAAACACATAGTGGGCCAAACAAGGCTAATACAGCTCCAAGTGGAGACAAATTACAAAATATTTACAGAGTATTTACAAACAAGCCCTAGGATGCAAAGTGAGCATCAGACCCCTAGGGGGCGTCATAAACAGTACATCCTAGTCAACCGATGCAGTGAAAAGGCCTAGTGACGTCAATTTCCCTGTAAGGAAAAATTATAAGAAACATTTTAGTTCAAAATCAATATTTAGACCAAAAGGAGATAAGGTGTTTAGATAGTGAATATAAAAGTGCTCCCTCCTAGAAAGGAGATTCTCTAGGTTCCCACCTCTCCTGACCGTGAAACATGACAAAGCTCTCATCAGCAGCATTCAGCAGTGTTTGGCCATTTCTCTTTCAGAGAGCATGTTTTAAACCTGGTACAGACCTGTCACCTGCCTATAGACGGTTTTAACTTGACAACAAAAACATTCTAAATTGAACCCCCGCTCACTTCCTGTTGCAGTGTTTGCTATGGACATAAAAGAAAAAAAAACATTCAAGTGCAGGACTGACCATTCTGTGAAAACCATCTATACAGCTGAGCAGCGAAAACAAAAGTAACGATGTCGAGTGAATATTTCTGCAGTTTGCCGAATGCTGAGAAAAAGGAAGTGCTGTGGGGTTGTGCTCTGGTGAAAACCGTCTATACCGACTGAAGCCTATTTGCACCAGTATGCACTAACTCAAGAAAGACTCAGGTCTAAGGCTAAAACAGCCTGGATCTTCAATGTGAATCAGATCAGGATGGTTTCTAAATCATCTCAGGAATATTAGTTCAGTAGCTACTAACTGTTGAAAAGCATTCTGTAGTTTGTCAGTTTTCTTGGGAAATGCAGTCCAGACTTGGCCTCTCTTCTCCTCTCTCCCTCCTTCCTGGATATACAGGTACAGGTTGAAAAGCACTGTGGGAAATGTCTCTGGAGAGGAATAGCGGCTCACCTACGTAAAACTGTCTGCTTGCTCAGAGCACACAGACTGAAAACACATTCTCTGCTATGTGAGCTGAGTCTGCCAAGTTCAGTTTGATATCTAAAAGAAGCCTGGCTTTAGTCCCACAATAAATAAATAGAAACTCAGAGCTATTCTGCTCTCTCCTCATTCTTTGTAGCTCTCGTGTGTTTATTCTATTAGGACACCTAGAGGAGAGATGGGGGAGGTGCTCACTGCTCAGCAACACCGCCTTGTTCTTTGAGAAGCCGGGACCACAGTACCTGCTAGGCTCTGTCTGCCTGTGTGATGTGTGCATGCTGCTCTCCAGCAGTGCTGCCCTCCAGCAGTGCTGCTGCTCTCCAGCAGTGCTGCTGCTCTCCAGCAGTGCTGCTCTCCAGCAGTGCTGCTGCTCTCCAGCAGTGCTGCCCTCTAGCAGTGCTGCTGCCCTCCAGCAGTGCTGCTCTCCATCAGTGCTGCTCTCCATCAGTGCTGCCCTCCAGCAGTGCTGCCCTCCAGCAGTGCTGCCCTCCAGCAGTGCTGCCCTCCAGCAGTGCTGCTGCTCTCCAGCAGTGCTGCCCTCCAGCAGTGCTGCTGCTCTCCAGCAGTGCTGCCCTCCAGCAGTGCTGCTCTCCAGCAGTGCTGCCCTCCAGCAGTGCTGCCCTCCAGCAGTGCTGCCCTCCAGCAGTGCTGCTCTCCAGCAGTGCTGCCCTCCAGCAGTGCTGCTGCTCTCCAGCAGTGCTGCCCTCTAGCAGTGCTGCTGCCCTCCAGCAGTGCTGCCCTCCAGCAGTGCTGCCCTCCAGCAGTGCTGCTCTCCAGCAGTGCTGCTGCCTGCAGTGCTGCCCTCCAGCAGTGCTGCTGCCCTCCAGCAGTGCTGCAGCTCTCCAGCAGTGCTGCCCTCCAGCAGTGCTGCTGCCCTCCAGCAGTGCTGCTCTCCAGCAGTGCTGCCCTCCAGCAGTGCTGCTGCTCTCCAGCAGTGCTGCCCTCCAGCAGTGCTGCTCTCCATCAGTGCTGCCCTCCAGCAGTGCTGCCCTCCAGCAGTGCTGCTCTCCAGCAGTGCTGCTCTCCAGCAGTGCTGCCCTCCAGCAGTGCTGCTGCTCTCCAGCAGTGCTGCCCTCTAGCAGTGCTGCTGCCCTCCAGCAGTGCTGCTCTCCAGCAGTGCTGCTGCCTGCAGTGCTGCCCTCCAGCAGTGCTGCCCTCCAGCAGTGCTGCTGCCCTCCAGCAGTGCTGCCCTCCAGCAGTGCAGCTCTCCAGCAGTGCTGCCCTCCAGCAGTGCTGCCCTCCAGAAGTGCTGCCCTCCAGCAGTGCTGCTGCATGCAGTGCTGCCCTCCAGCAGTGCTGCCCTCCAGCAGTGCTGGGGGGATTTGGAAGCCCCTCTCCTCACAGTTAAGCTTCTGGCATACTCTTCGCGCCCAGCCAAGCGCATAGGGCGCACGGCGATTATGACGACATCGCACGGGGCGTGTCGGGGGGCGAGGCCTGAGCGCAGCGCGGCGCGTCCATGGAGATTTTTCTATCAGCGCGTCGGTCTTGCTGCCTGTGCCTGAGATCTCCGTGGTAGGCTATCAGCGGATATCTGCTGTGATTGAGTCCTCACCGTCGTAAAGTCGCCTTCAAAGCATGCTGTTCGATTATAACGAACTAGTTGTGTGGCTTAGCCTTCCCAAATGTGGAGGGGTCGTTTTTTATAATTTAATACATAGAATTGGGAACGTTACATTCAATTTCATTCAGACTGCCTGGAGCCTGGAGCTGCGCACTGAGTATGTTCTGTTTTGGCCCGCGCAGAGTGCGCGCGCCCTCCTCTGAGCCCCGCCTCCAGCGCGTGCGCGAAGAGTATGCCAGAAGCTTTAAGTTGAGAGGTCATGGCGCATTCCAGACATTTTCTGTCAGTTTGTTTTGCACCAGGGAGACTCACAATGCAGCCTGGTGCTGCTGCTGAAAAGGGCCTGTATGTGTTTGATGCATATCACACCTGAACAGGCCGACCCAGTGAACAGGTACACTACACACAGTGAACAGGTACACTACACACAGTGAACAGGTACACTACACACAGTGAACAGGTACACTACACACAGTGAACAGGTACACTACACACAGTGAACAGGTACACTACACACAGTGAACAGGTACACTACACACAGTGAACAGGTACACTACACCCAGTGAACAGGTACACTACACCCAGTGAACAGGTACACTACACCCAGTGAACAGGTACACTACACACAGTGAACAGGTACACTACACACAGTGAACAGGTACACTACACACAGTGAACAGGTACACTACACACAGTGAACAGGTACACTACACACAGTGAACAGGTACACTACACACAGTGAACAGGTACACTACACACAGTGAACAGGTACACTACACACAGTGAACAGGTACACATACAGAACATATTGTAGCTGCTTGGTCCAGATTAGAGATGTAACGGTATGAAAATTTCACATCGCGATTATCGTGACCAAAATGATCACGGTTATCGTATTATCATGGTATTCGTAAAAAAAATGCTGAAAATGTTCAAAAAGTACCGAGAGACTTACTGAAATAATTTTACGTTTTATATTGAAAACTCAGACCCAAAAAGGATTGATACACTCACTGAAATCATTTCTCCAAGGCTGCGTGTTTGCATCTGGGAGACTGTTGCCAACTTTGGTTGGTGATGGACAGTATTTACCATGTTTTTCAAAGCACTGTAACCATGGTAACATGGTAATCACGGTACCACGGTGTTATCATTAAAACCTGTTATCGTTACATCCCTAGTCCAGATGCTGTGATCATGTGGATTCAAGTCATGTCATTTGGACCCAAGTCTTTTTAAGAGGGACGGCCGGGGCATTCGTATAGAGTGATGTATAGAGTATAGAGTATAGAGTGATGTATAGAGTATAGAGGTCCACTAGAGCTGAAATTCTTGCATTTGCCAAGAATGTTTTCATTCATCAAGAACGAAAGTCAGAGGTTCGAAGACGATCAGATAGCGTCGTAGTTCCGACCATAAATGATGCCAACTAGCAATCCGGCGGCGTTATTCCCATGACCCGCCGGGCAGCACCCCGGAAACCCAAGTGTTTGGGTTCCGGGGGGAGTATGGTTGCAACGCTGAAACTTAAACACCTGTGGTAATTAGTGCGATCAGTAAACAAACGGTTCACTCCTTGTATAAGCCTATTCTGCAAAATAAAATAAAAATAAAGATTTGATTATATTGTCAGCAAAGCCTCACTATGTGTGGTTGGAGAACATATTTTTTAATGTCTGGGCTTTTTGTAGTGAGATGATACTCTAGGTATTTGGGGGCAACACATCTTGGCAACAAAGTCCGACACAGAATCAAAAATGTACTGAAAGTTTTCCTGCAACAACATGTTGTCACATGATTATAGAAACAATATGCCATTCTGCTCTTTGCTTCCATTCTCCTCTCGCTGAGCGCTGCTAGCTGCTGATGTAGCTACGCTCAGTGCCCTCTAGGGGTGGGGGGGAATCGATACAGCATAGTATCGTGATATGTTGTGGGCAATATATCGTATCGTATCGAATATCGTATCGTGATATTTTATTATACAAAATGTATGACAGTGTTGGTCAGTCTGTCTGCTTGACAATCCCATTTTACTGCAATGAAAATGATTGAAGTGAGATGAACAGACTGGAAACTTTATTTCATTTGATAAAACAGATGTTGACAAGGGTTTTTCCTTTGGGGACATAATTTGCAGTTGAAAAAAGGTAATAAATCCCAATATATTGCAATAATATATCGCAATACTAGCATATCGCAATATCGCAATACTATCGTATCATGATTTAAGTATCGTGATAATATCATATCGTGGGGGATCTGGTGATATTCCCACCCCTAGCTAGCTACTGGCCTCCCCACTCACCTGTCATGTTGTGCAGGCTGACCTGTGCTAGCTACTGGCCTCACCACTCACCTGTCATGTTGTGCAGGCTGACCTGTGCTAGCTACTGGCCTCACCACTCACCTGTCATGTTGTGCAGGCTGACCTGTGCTAGCTACTGGCCTCACCACTCACCTGTCATGTTGTGCAGGCTGACCTGTGCTAGCTACTGGCCTCACCACTCACCTGTCATGTTGTGCAGGCTGACCTGTGCTAGCTACTGGCCTCCCCACTCTCCTGTCATGTTGTGCAGGCTGACCTGTGCTAGCTACTGGCCTCACCACTCACCTGTCATGTTGTGCAGGCTGACCTGTGCTAGCTACTGGCTCTTGGAAGGTCAATGGAAACTAATAGATGTTGATGGCACTGGCCAGCGGTTCATTCGTTACAGCGCTTCCCTGGAATGAATTGTCATCACACACAGCAGTGTGTGATGACAGCAGTGTGGGATTCATCACAGCACTGTGTCTGTGTTCAACATGCTCTGGCAGGACAGAGGTGCAAATGATTTGATAGACAATCGTTAAGTGAAGTCTAGACATCATTTCAATCTGGAAGACTACTTAGCCCACGCCCCGTTTCATTCACATGTCTCCCTATCCAATCACAGTTCTCCACACTCTCCCACGCTATCAATAGCCAATCGTGCAAGCCATCTCCTTCCCTCGCTTTGCCACTGAACCAATCATCTAAAGCGGTTGAGAGTATTTCAAGTTCACGTCTCTTATTATGTAGTTTCGCTACTCACTGATATGTTGTCACTCTGCAGTTGCTGTCATTCCCGTGTACCAGTTGTTTAGCCTCGCCTCCTCCATTGCCACCACCAACCTCATGTCTCCAGAGGGATTGCCCATGTGTCATGTCTCCAGAGGGATTCCCCATGTGTCATGTCTCCAGAGGGATTCTCCATGTGTCATGTCTCTAGAGGGATTCCCCATGTGTCATGTCTCCAGAGGGATTCCCCATGTGTCATGTCTCTAGAGGGATTCCCCATGTGTCATGTCTCCAGAGGGATTCCCCATGTGTCATGTCTCCAGAGGAATTCCCCATGTGTCATGTCTCTAGAGGGATTCCCCATGTGTCATGTCTCCAGAGGGATTCCCCATGTGTCATGTCTCCAGAGGGATTCTCCATGTCTCCAGAGGGATTCCCCATGTGTCATGTCTCCAGAGGGATTCTCCATGTCTCCAGAGGGATTCCCCATGTGTCATGTCTCCAGAGGGATTCTCCATGGGGGGGATTTCTATTCTACGCATTCCTGATGGCCTCCCCTCATCATCACAGGAGGAGCGTCATCATGGAGCCACACGCCAAACTTTAATCATGTTTGTTGTATCAATAAATGTTATTTTGAACCTTTATACTAGTCTCTCCTGGTTGATCGTCTGTCATGCTTCATGGGTATGGAGATTCAGTTTGAGTCTTTAGAGTTTCTTCAGACAGCTCAGCTGTAAACATTATGTTTCTGCCTCTAACAAACACAAATCAATAATCTGGACTGGACTCAGACAAAACTTGCGAGATGTGAGTGGGTGTTTCTCTCAACACATACAAATACACCACAACAACACAGAGATGTGAGTGGGTGTTTCTCTCAACTAGGGATGGGCATCGAATTTCTGAATAATCGTTATTATCAAGGTCGACTTTTATTATTGAAAGTCGAAATTCGATTTATTTTTTGTCAGTGAAATGTTGCATTGTCTCCCCTGATTCTAAGTATAGTCAAATCGCTTGGTTTGAGCAAGTAACATTTTTTTATAAGCATTTTAAGCAAGGTTTATGGAAAAATGAATGGCAGATGAAATCCCATGAAGAGGGAGAGGGGGTGACTTTGGCACCCCTTTGGCACTCAGACCTGAGCCTACTAAATATTTAATGAACCACTCATGATTGTCAAAACTGTTTTTTATTTTCGAAAATGTTTCATGTAACATGTTCTTTACTTCAGTGGTGCAATGCTTGTTTGAGCTAAAAATCCACAGCAGAAGCTTTTTCTATTAATTAATAAATGAAGGAGAAGAAATGCCAGCACTCTGAAAATGTCCTTTTGTTAATTTAATTGAAGCAGATGGCAGGTACAAACGTTTCCACAGAAGTCTTCCTCAGTGTACCGTAACTGTTTTTTCTGTGAGTGTGCTTGCTTATCCCCTTTTTCATCTATTAATTAATAAAGCCTAGACTTAGAATCAGGGGAGACAATTAGGGGTGCACCGATCACGTTTTTTGCCACCGATCACCGATTGCCGATCACCTATGAGAAATATCTGCCCAACCGATCATCGACCGATCACCGATTACTAGGGGTGGGGGAAAAAATCGATTCACCTAAGTATCGCGATTTTTAATGTCACGATTTTTTGGATCGATCTTTTATTCCAGAATCGATAATCGCAAATAAATAAAAAATAAAAAAAACATTTTTTTTTTTTTTTTTTTTTTTTTGGGTGCTTGCAGTCAGGCCACTCACTGAACAGCAGGCCAGGCGCCGCCTACTGGTTTACTAGTGGTTTTATTACTTTATTAGTTAGTCTGAAGTAATAATTACACTTCAGGGTTAAAGTGGGTGCATCTCATTGTAAAATTGGACTTCAAACGGCCCAAATCTGGCTTCAAACGGCCCAAATTTCACGCGCGTTGGCCCATATCGGCCTGGCCTGCTTGGTATCTAATAGGGGTGGGGGAAAAAATCGATTCACCTAAGTATCGCGATTTTTAATGTCACGATTTTTTGGATCGATCTTTTATTCCAGAATCGATAATCGCAAATAAATAAAAAATAAATAAAACATTTTTTTTTTTTTTTTTTTTTTTTTGGGTGCTTGCAGTCAGGCCACTCACTGAACAGCAGGCCAGGCGCCGCCTACTGGTTTACTAGTGGTTTTATTACTTTATTAGTTAGTCTGAAGTAATAATTACACTTCAGGGTTAAAGTGGGTGCATCTCATTGTAAAATTGGACTTCAAACGGCCCAAATCTGGCTTCAAACGGCCCAAATTTCACGCGCGTTGGCCCATATCGGCCTGGCCTGCTTGGTATCTAATGCCCGGCCTGAATTATGATCCCAGTCCGCCCCTGTTTTTAACTATATCGCCCAGCCCTACTCATGATATATAATATAGAGTCTCTAGTGTATGATTCAACTTTTCCCATGTTCTAATCTAGTGTAAAAAAGCAAACAAACTGAAAAAAGAAAAGAAAAAAAGAAACAAAAATCGCAATAAATCGTAATATCGAATCGCAATAATCGTAGAATCGCAATACTTAAGAATCGCAATATAAATCGAATCGGCACCCAAGAATCGTGATAGTATCGAATCGGGAGATAAGTGAATCGCCACAGCCCTACCGATTACCGATTACCGATCACCGATATATATATATATATACGCCCTGGGGTGTCCGTAAAAACACGAGGCAGGAGACAGATGGGAGTTCAACCGTTTAGTTGTCAGTTCTCTTCAGTACAGTACAGCAGTATAGGCTCTTTACAGCATTATGACAGGAATAGTAGGATTGTGTGTGGTCTGGAAAAAGGAGGCAATAAAATATACAAACAGGTCAGTAACCAAGCTTGCTGTTATATAGGCCAATTATAGTGATAATTAACAACTAATAATATATAAATGATAATTAGGTAAACTGTAAGTCAGTTACTCTTAAACACCAGTCTTGAACCATGACTAAAGCCAAAGAGCTCCCACTCATAGAACCGGGGTTATGCACAATAACCGTCATACATTGGGATCCGCATCGAACGAACATCAAAACGACCCGCCCATCGAGGCCGAGTTACAGTGTTATAATTAGCAGCACTATGAGTGCGATCTACATAATGGTGACAGGGTTACATGACGGGAGAAGCAACAGAATCACAAGCTACACACCAGCTAAACTCCATCTGAGTAGTGGCATTAATTAGCGCAACAGACAATCAAACGGCAAATGCACGCCTAAACAAACGTTATTGCAATGATTGCAGGTAGATCGATCTAAAACCAAAAGGGAATGCAATACAGGAATATTAACATAATAATGACTTACTGGTTGGTCATATACGCACACATGGAAGAAGGGGATTAGAACATGTTCAACTGATGTTAAAAGAAAGGAAGAAAGTCCGTCTGAACGGAGCGCACATCCACATACTCAGCCGCACACTTTCGCTTCCTTCAAAGTGCCCGCGGGAACATCAATGCTTGCGTGGAAATTGTCTGTGTGTGCGCGTGCACTACCCCGACTACCACAGTACCAGCGTGTCAATCTGGGACTTTAATACACACGGACTTAACAGCATGCAAATGCCTCGGTAGGCGGGAGGACTGGAGGTAACTTCTCTCTGCTGAGGCTGCTCTAATCACCAGCTGATTTGTGTGATTCAAAGACGCAAGGGGTGTGTTGACAGTCTGGTGCGGTGTGTGCATGGAGGTGAGTACACTGACGAAAGCAAAGCGTGTGCTTTGCAACACAATGATATAAACGTTAGAGCACAATATGAAAGTTAAACGATAGACATTGAAGACATGAAAATGGGCTGCCTCATGTTTCTCACGTGCAGCATGATCGGCTATGCGATCGGCAACATTAAAGGAATATCGGAAACAGCAGATCACATATTTGAGGTCCAAATCGGCCGATACAGATTGCGTGTCGATCGATCGGTGCACCCCTAGAGACAATGCAACATTTCACTCAAAAAAAAAAAAAAAAAAACATTTTTTTTTTTTTTTTCCGAATTTCGATTAAAAGTCGACTTTGGCCAGCGAATTTCGAATAGTGTTTTTGCTAGAAATGCCCATCCCTACTCTCAACACATACAAATACACCACAACAACACAGAGATGTGAGTGGGTGTTTCTCTCAACACATACAAATACACCACAACACAGAGATGTGAGTGGGTGTTCCTCAACACATACAAATACACCACAACAACACAGAGATGTGAGTGGGTGTTCCTCTCAACACATACAAATACACCACAACAACACAGAGATGTGAGTGGGTGTTTCTCTCAACACATACAGATACACCACAACAACCATTCTAGCGTTTCACCTCGGGCTCTGAATAGCTTCTTAAGATAAATAAAATGCTCCTGCAGAGCACATTGACCTATGCCAAAGACGATGGGATATCAAAGCAAGACACTCCAACTTCCAGTCACTTCCTGTATCTGTGCCACGGAGGTATCGCCACTGCCACACCCACTTAGGAGACTGGTCAGCCAATGAAGCTTCATACCATTGACAGACAGCCAATCACAAGCTGATGACCACGCCCATTTAGGAGACCGGAAGAGTTCCATTTCTTATTATTGGTGAAGCCTGCAGTGAAGTGTCTCTCTCTATATTAAAGGTCTCTGCCTACGCCCTGTACCCACTTCCTGTCCTCTTCCAGACCCAATGCTGTGAACACACCTGTGTATACTGTATACCTATCTGTATTATGTGTTTAACCTGTGTAAACTGTATACCTATCTGTATCATGTGTTTAACCTGTGTAAACTGTATACCTATCTGTATTATGTGTTTAACCTGTGTAAACTGTATACCTATCTGTATTATGTGTTTAACCTGTGTAAACTGTATACCTATCTGTATCATGTGTTTAACCTGTGTATACTGTATACCTATCTGTATCATGTGTTTAACCTGTGTATACTGTATACCTATCTGTATCATGTGTTTAACCTGTGTAAACTGTATACCTATCTGTATCATGTGTTTAACCTGTGTATACTGTATACCTATCTGTATTATGTGTTTAACCTGTGTATACTGTATACCTATCTGTATTATGTGTTTAACCTGTGTAAACTGTATACCTATCTGTATCATGTGTTTAACCTGTGTAAACTGTATACCTATCTGTATCATGTGTTTAACCTGTGTAAACTGTATACCTATCTGTATTATGTGTTTAACCTGTGTAAACTGTATACCTATCTGTATCATGTGTTTAACCTGTGTAAACTGTATACCTATCTGTATTATGTGTTTAACCTGTGTAAACTGTATACCTATCTGTATCATGTGTTTAACCTGTGTATACTGTATACCTATCTGTATCATGTGTTTAACCTGTGTAAACTGTATACCTATCTGTATCATGTGTTTAACCTGTGTAAACTGTATACCTATCTGTATCATGTGTTTAACCTGTGTAAACTGTATACCTATCTGTATCATGTGTTTAACCTGTGTAAACTGTATACCTATCTGTATCATGTGTTTAACCTGTGTAAACTGTATACCTATCTGTATCATGTGTTTAACCTGTGTAAACTGTATACCTATCTGTATCATGTGTTTAACCTGTGTAAACTGTATACCTATCTGTATCATGTGTTTAACCTGTGTAAACTGTATACCTATCTGTATCATGTGTTTAACCTGTGTAAACTGTATACCTATCTGTATCATGTGTTTAACCTGTGTAAACTGTATACCTATCTGTATCATGTGTTTAACCTGTGTAAACTGTATACCTATCTGTATCATGTGTTTAACCTGTGTAAACTGTATACCTATCTGTATCATGTGTTTAACCTGTGTAAACTGTATACCTATCTGTATCATGTGTTTAACCTGTGTAAACTGTATACCTATCTGTATCATGTGTTTAACCTGTGTATACTGTATACCTATCTGTATCATGTGTTTAACCTGTGTAAACTGTATACCTATCTGTATCATGTGTTTAACCTGTGTATACTGTATACCTATCTGTATCATGTGTTTAACCTGTGTAAACTGTATACCTATCTGTATCATGTGTTTAACCTGTGTAAACTGTATACCTATCTGTATCATGTGTTTAACCTGTGTAAACTGTATACCTATCTGTATCATGTGTATAACCTCTGTAAACTGTATACCTATCTGTATCATGTGTTTAACCTGTGTAAACTGTATACCTATCTGTATCATGTGTTTAACCTGTGTAAACTGTATACCTATCTGTATCATGTGTTTAACCTGTGTATACTGTATACCTATCTGTATCATGTGTTTAACCTGTGTAAACTGTATACCTATCTGTATCATGTGTTTAACCTGTGTAAACTGTATACCTATCTGTATCATGTGTTTAACCTGTGTAAACTGTATACCTATCTGTATCATGTGTTTAACCTGTGTAAACTGTATACCTATCTGTATCATGTGTTTAACCTGTGTATACTGTATACCTATCTGTATCATGTGTTTAACCTGTGTAAACTGTATACCTATCTGTATCATGTGTTTAACCTGTGTAAACTGTATACTGTGGAGTCTCGTCAGCCTACCCCCTGACAGGTGAGAGCAGGAGGCCAGCCAGCCACCACAGTGACGTCAGAGCAGGGGGATCCCAACAGAAACGCTGTCTGGGACGCGTCATCACTGATAGGTACTTCCCCAATTATGTCCTGAATCAGTGGGACCGCTAGCAGCCGGGCGCTGTTAGGAACAGAGCGCCCGGCTGGAACAGATCCCCAATCAGTGGCCCTAGAAAAACAGACGCCGCTCTGAAGCTCACTGTGTGGCCGGTTTTCCTCCAGGTGGAAGCGCTCCTTGCTGTCGGGCGGTAAGTCAGATTTCCACTCCTCTCCCTAAACATTCTCGTGTCATAAAATGATGTTGCCTGACAGACCCTCTCTCCTCTCGTCCACAGGCACGTTACTGGAGCACTTAAACGAGGAACGGAGCCCTGGCTACGTGGTGGGGAGCAAACCCCCTCACTGGCCCCAGGCTAACCCAGCCTACTTTAGTTATATATATTTCATGGACATACCCCGATAAGGGAAGAATTTTCATTTTGGTGAATAAAACAACGCTCCGGCGTTTAAAACTGTTTTTCTGTGTCTTGGATTGAATCAGAGTTGCCACAAGTGGTGGAGAATGCAGGCACCGATCCCGCTACCTCTCGCACCATGGAGCAAGCACAGGCTCTGGTGGCCCTAATCCAAAGCCAAACTGACCTTCAGCAGGCAGTACACGAACTGATAAAAAAAATAGAGAAAGACGGCTCGACTTCCCGGGCTCCAGGAGATGTCCTCACTAAGCAGACCCCCGACGATGATATCGAGGCATACATGGAGCTCTTCGAAAGAACGGCGGTGCGAGAGGGATGGCCCGCAGCCCACTGGGGAGGCATCATCGCGCCCTTCCTCACGGGCCAGGCACAAAGGGTTTGCTGGGACATGTCCATGGGAGAGGCCCGCGACTTTGTGAAGCTGCGCACCGCCATCCTCGCCAGTTACGGCTACAGCCTTCCTGCTCGTGCACAACGGTACCATGGCTGGAGGTACACCCCGGACCAACCGCCCCGCTCCCAAGTCGCCGATTTGCTGAGGCTCACCCAGAGTTGGCTCACCTCCACCGGGGAGCCCCCATGGATAGAACGCCTCGTAATAGACAGATGTATCCGCTCCTTGCCGCCCGACGCCCGAAAATATGCTGCCCAGGTGAGCCCCTCATCGCTGAACGCATTGGTGGCCTTGCTAGAGAACCACCAAGTCAGCGCCGACATGATGCGCCACACGCAGAACGAGCCCCTCCGAAAGCCCGCCATAGCCGACAGACCCAGCCGAGACAGCCGACGCCGGCCACCGCCGCTACAGCCCCCGACCCAGAGGGACCCTCGGGCCCAGGCCGACCGAGTGAGTCGGCAGCTGAGGAGGTGCTATGTCTGCGGACAAGAGGACCACCTCTCCTGGTCCTGCCCCGACAGGGATGTGTCGATGCCTTCCGCCGCCGGAGACGAACCACGGCCCTCCCTCCACACCGGAGGAGCCCCTCGCCAGCAGGCGACACTGCCGGTCCGGGTGGGCCGCATCGACACCCACGCCCTCCTAGACTCCGGTAGTGTGGTGACGCTCGTGCGGGCTGACCTCGTGGAGGTCCTCACTACAGAGACAATGCCGGTGACGTGCGTCCACGGGGACGTGAAGAGCTATCCGGTCAGTTATATACGGGTCCAGACCCCGAAAGGCGACGTAAAAGTCGCCGCCGGCGTGGTGCCCAACCTCCCGGTCCCGCTCCTGATAGGCACCGACTGCCCCCTATTCAGCCGGTACTGGAGTCACGGTCGTCGGCCGGAGAAGCCCCGACGAGAGAAACCGAGGGGAAAAAGGATGGCCCGGCCGCGCCTGGCCTGCCCAGCCTTCCGGCCGGGATCAGACGGACCGCAGTCCGAACCATCAGCCGCGGAAGACGGTCCAACCCGGCCAGCCGAGTCGGACACGCCTCCTCTCGACGAGGACCCTTTCGCGGAGTTTCCGCTCCCGGACGACCCTGGACCTCCGGGCCGCGGAGAGTTTGCCTCGGCCCAGTGGGCCGATCCGAATTTGGAAGCCGGCCGCCGCGCCGTCGCTGGCATCGATGGCCAGCACTGTTCCGGGGTGAGACAAAACTTTCCACAGTTTATTGTTAAACATGGGTTGTTGTATCGAGTCGCCAAAACTCCGGGGGGGGATTTAATAGAACAATTGTTAGTACCAAAAACATACGTATCCAGAGTGTTGTATTTGGCCCACACTCACCAACTGGGGGCCCACTTAGGGGTCCAAAAAACGTATGATAGAGTGCTACGCAGATTCTATTGGCCAGGCATAAAGAAAGCCATTGAACTGTTCTGTCGTTGTTGTGGCGAGTGCCAGAAAACGGCACCCCGGCCAATGTACCGGAACCCACTGATTCCACTGCCAATCATCGAGGTCCCGTTCTCCAGGCTGGCCATGGATATCGTGGGCCCTCTCCCGAAGTCCAGCCGAGGACACCGATACATACTGGTAATAGTGGATTATGCTACTCGTTACCCTGAGGCAATACCTTTACGCACCGCTACTGCCAAAAATGTCGCTCGAGAACTGTTCCTGCTATTTAGCAGAGTGGGAATAGCGGAGCAGGTACTCACAGACCAAGGGTCCTGTTTTATGTCCAGAGTAATGACGGCGTTATACAAATGGCTGAAAATCACCCGTATCAGAACTTCTGTTTATCACCCCCAGACCGATGGACTTGTCGAGAGATTCAACCAAACCCTGAAAAAGATGCTAAAAAAGCTGATTGACGTGGACGGAAAAGATTGGGACCAACTCCTCCCATACGTGCTGTTCGCCATACGGGAGGTGCCACAGGCCTCCACCGGATACTCACCGTTCGAACTCCTCTACGGCCGAAACCCCCGTGGCCTACTCGACCTGGCCAAGGAGGCCTGGGAAAGCCAGCCCTCCCCCCTCCGGAATGTTATCGAACATGTGGAGCGGCTCCAGGAGAGAGCCAAAAAGGTCTGGCCACTGGTACGGAGTCACATGGAGGAAGCCCAAGCAGCCCAGGCGCGCACCTATAACAGGGGAGCCAAAACCCGGCAGTTCCAGGTAGGAGAGAAGGTCCTGGTGCTGGTGCCCAGCCATGACTGCAAATTCCTGGCAAAATGGCAGGGACCATTTGAAGTAACCGAGAAGGTCGGGCCAGTGAATTACCGGGTCTGTCAGCCGGGGAGGAGGAAAGGCCATCAGATATACCACATAAACATTCTGAAGCCATGGCACGACGCCGAGAGACCCGGCCCCCTAGCCCTCCTCACCCACGCACAACCCAGGCCACCGCAGACGATCCCCGTGGACATCGGACAGAGCTGCCAGGACGGACACACGCTATCCAACACGACATTGAGACGACGCCGGGAAAAGTGGTGCGACAGCGGCCCTACCGCATCCCCGAGGCCCGGAGAGAAGCCATCCGGGGTGAAGTGAAGAAAATGCTCGAGTTGGGCGTAATAGAAGAGTCCCACAGCCCCTGGTCCAGCCCCATTGTCATTGTGCCGAAGCCAGACGGGACGCTTCGGTTTTGCAATGATTTTAGAAAACTGAATGAAATATCCACTTTTGATGCATACCCGATGCCAAGGGTAGATGAATTAATCGAGCGGCTGGGGCCCGCTCGATTCGTGAGCACCCTGGACCTCACCAAAGGCTATTGGCAGGTACCCCTAACCAGACGGGCGAGAGCCAAAACAGCATTCGCGACCCCCGACGGCCTATTTCAATACCGCGTCCTCCCCTTTGGAGTACACGGCGCCCCGGCCACATTTCAGCGACTGATGGACAGAGTCCTCCGGCCCCATCGCGCTTATGCGGCGGCATATCTAGACGATATCGTCATACACAGCAGCAGCTGGGAGCAGCACATGACACAGCTGGAAGCGGTGCTGGGAGCCCTCCGCCGAGCCGGACTCACCGCCAACGCCAAGAAATGTAAATTGGCATGGACAGAGACAAACTACCTGGGATACACCATAGGCCGGGGGTGCGTAAAACCCCAAATAACCAAAGTGGAGAGGATACAAAATTGGCCCCAGCCCAGGACGAAAAAACAAGTAAAATCCTTCCTGGGCCTGATTGCATATTATCTAAAATTTGTAAAAAATTTTGCCACCATAGCAGCCCCGTTGTATGACTTAACGCGCCAGAAGCTGCCCCACCATGTCAAATGGACGGAGGAAACAAACGCCGCATTCTGTGCCCTAAAGGAGGCGCTCTGCCGAGAGCCGGTGCTGATAGCCCCAGACTTCGCTAAGCCATTCATCCTACACACAGACGCCTCAGGAACAGGAGTAGGAGCAGTGCTGGCGCAGGTAATAGATGGGGATGAACACCCCGTTACCTTTATAAGTAGGAAATTGCTTAAACATGAGAGAAACTACTCAACCGTAGAGAAGGAATGCCTGGCGGTGAAGTGGGCCATTCACTACCTACGCTACTACCTATGGGGCAGGGTATTCACCCTCATCACGGACCACGCCCCCCTAAAATGGATGGCGACGAACAAGGATAAAAATGAGCGGGTAACGCGGTGGTTCTTGGAACTTCAGAACTATAAGTTCAAAGTGGAACACAAACCAGGAAGAGAGATACCACACGCAGACGCCATGTCACGCCGAGATGAAGCAGGGGAAAGTGAAGCTCCCCGCACTGGCAGCGAGCTTAGGGGGAGGATGTGTGGAGTCTCGTCAGCCTACCCCCTGACAGGTGAGAGCAGGAGGACAGCCAGCCACCACAGTGACGTCAGAGCAGGGGGATCCCAACAGAAACGCTGTCTGGGACGCGTCATCACTGATAGGTACTTCCCCAATTATGTCCTGAATCAGTGGGACCGCTAGCAGCCGGGCGCTGTTAGGAACAGAGCGCCCGGCTGGAACAGATCCCCAATCAGTGGCCCTAGAAAAACAGACGCCGCTCTGAAGCTCACTGTGTGGCCGGTTTTCCTCCAGGTGGAAGCGCTCCTTGCTGTCGGGCGGTAAGTCAGATTTCCACTCCTCTCCCTAAACATTCTCGTGTCATAAAATGATGTTGCCTGACAGACCCTCTCTCCTCTCGTCCACAGGCACGTTACTGGAGCACTTAAACGAGGAACGGAGCCCTGGCTACGTGGTGGGGAGCAAACCCCCTCACTGGCCCCAGGCTAACCCAGCCTACTTTAGTTATATATATTTCATGGACATACCCCGATAAGGGAAGAATTTTCATTTTGGTGAATAAAACAACGCTCCGGCGTTTAAAACTGTTTTTCTGTGTCTTGGATTGAATCAGAGTTGCCACAATACCTATCTGTATCATGTGTTTAACCTGTGTATACTGTATACCTATCTGTATCATGTGTTTAACCTGTGTAAACTGTATACCTATCTGTATCATGTGTTTAACCTGTGTATACTGTATACCTATCTGTATCATGTGTTTAACCTGTGTAAACTGTATACCTATCTGTATCATGTGTTTAACCTGTGTAAACTGTATACCTATCTGTATCATGTGTTTAACCTGTGTAAACTGTATACCTATCTGTATCATGTGTTTAACCTGTGTAAACTGTATACCTATCTGTATCATGTGTTTAACCTGTGTAAACTGTATACCTATCTGTATCATGTGTTTAACCTGTGTAAACTGTATACCTATCTGTATCATGTGTTTAACCTGTGTAAACTGTATACCTATCTGTATCATGTGTTTAACCTGTGTATACTGTATACCTATCTGTATCATGTGTTTAACCTGTGTAAACTGTATACCTATCTGTATCATGTGTTTAACCTGTGTATACTGTATACCTATCTGTATCATGTGTTTAACCTGTGTAAACTGTATACCTATCTGTATCATGTGTTTAACCTGTGTAAACTGTATACCTATCTGTATCATGTGTTTAACCTGTGTAAACTGTATACCTATCTGTATCATGTGTATAACCTCTGTAAACTGTATACCTATCTGTATCATGTGTTTAACCTGTGTAAACTGTATACCTATCTGTATCATGTGTTTAACCTGTGTAAACTGTATACCTATCTGTATCATGTGTTTAACCTGTGTATACTGTATACCTATCTGTATCATGTGTTTAACCTGTGTAAACTGTATACCTATCTGTATCATGTGTTTAACCTGTGTAAACTGTATACCTATCTGTATCATGTGTTTAACCTGTGTAAACTGTATACCTATCTGTATCATGTGTTTAACCTGTGTAAACTGTATACCTATCTGTATCATGTGTTTAACCTGTGTATACTGTATACCTATCTGTATCATGTGTTTAACCTGTGTAAACTGTATACCTATCTGTATCATGTGTTTAACCTGTGTAAACTGTATACCTATCTGTATCATGTGTTTAACCTGTGTATACTGTATACCTATCTGTATCATGTGTTTAACCTGTGTAAACTGTATACCTATCTGTATCATGTGTTTAACCTGTGTATACTGTATACCTATCTGTATCATGTGTTTAACCTGTGTAAACTGTATACCTATCTGTATCATGTGTTTAACCTGTGTATACTGTATACTAGGGCTGCACGATATTGGAAAAAACTGACATTGCGATATTCCCTGCCCCTGCGATATATATTGCGATATGAAAAAATACAGATTTTCACCAGATTACCAGAATAGCTCTATTTTAAAGAAAAGAATACTTCTAGAATGATTGGGATGATTTTGTAGAGGAGTCCATCTGATTTTGGAGGGGAAATTAGGTATTTTAATGTTTCTCAACCACTGGGCTGTCGCCTATACTGTAGGCCTCAGAGCGTCATCTATCAGGGTGCATACACATTTTGACCAATGGATTTCCATGACTTAGGGCCTGTGTCCACCTAGCGTCTTTTCATCAGCTCCAGCGTCTATTTTCAATTGTTTCCAATGGGGGGAGAGCGTATGCGAGCGCACACGGACGTCTAGAGAAAGTGCGCTGCGTCCAGCGTATATTTTCGGCGTTTTTGTGCGCCCGGCTCCAGCGCTCCCAGCGCTTCCAGCTGAAAATATTTTAACTTTTCAGAAAGACGCTGGTGTCGGCTGCTCCTTTTCTGGTAACTAATCATATGGAAAAACTATCGCAACAGAGACAGAACGGCTCAATTGTGGGAGCAGATCGGCTAGACACTTAATATTTCTGGTGAGTGTTGTGCTTACTGCTTTTAATAGCGTAGCCTACCTGTGTTGTTAGCTTGCTAGCTGTCAGCTATCAAGCTGAACTAACGTTACTTGCAGACTGCTTCCTTGTATATTGTGCGCTGGGATCAGCGTTCCCCAGCGCACTCCCAGCTTTTAACGTCGGAAAAAGAAGCTAGGTGGACACAGGCCCTTAGGCTACATACATGAAAAAGTGAGTAAGTTATGACATTCTACTTTAAAATGTCACTAGCCTACACTTCACTTAGTGTAATGCAGCCTTTAAAACCAGGGAAAGACAACATGTATGCTGTATCACCATATTACCATATCCAACATCTAAGACCATATAGTCTCATATCACAATATTGATATACAATTGATATATTGCCCACCCCTAATATTGAGTGCCAGAATCTACCTCCCAATTATGCTATTTGCAGAAAAACATTAGATTTAATTGATTATAATCACTGCTTTCAACTTCTTTCGTTCTTCTAACGTTTCAATAAATCAACAATGAAACACCCCTGCCACTTTACACACTTGGTCTGACCCCCCGGAAACCCCCTCCAGAAACGACCAAGTGGTACACTCCGCATCTGCGGAGTTCCGGTTTTTGAGCGCAAGGCTGGCAGTACAGAGAGACGAGGATTCACATGCAGCCGACCGGTGACAAACAATTAATTCGTGGAAAGTAATAAATATACATTTAATTGCCCAGATATGTCTCTTCTCTTTTTATTTTCACTGACATGTTTTGTGTAAATAAGTCGCTATGTATGATTAACTCTACCGTAACGTTACTGCTATCATGTGATGCAACATCAGAGACTTGAAGGGGAGAGACAGCCACAGTGATAACACGGACAACTTCTCAGTAATCAGCCTTCGTGTCATAAGTTGCGGTCTTGCTTTTTGGTGTTTCAAGAGTAAATATCTCCACTCCACGGACATGTTGAGTTACAGCAGCCAGCCTGCTGTATGCGAGTGCGCTGCAAACTGTGGACAAGTCCGCCTCCGCAACCACATCGTTTACAGACGGGCTACTGTCAGCAACGCAACATGAGCAAAAGATAATTCAATTTAGGTCTCTGTGCATGTTTGTTGTGTTGAAGCTAAGCACTAAATGAGTGAGTACAGTAGCGGGGCGTCTCTCTCCTTTGAGAGAGCCTGCATTTCACTCAGTAGGCTACCCCTAAAGTGAGAGTTTATCAAGCAACATGACGAGTTAATTTGCTTTTGACATCGCACGTCCTGCGATGTGACTATCGCGCATGCGCACATCGCAATGTCGATGTGTAAACGATATATCGTGCAGCCCTACTGTATACCTATCTGTATCATGTGTTTAACCTGTGTAAACTGTATACCTATCTGTATCATGTGTTTAACCTGTGTAAACTGTATACCTATCTGTATCATGTGTTTAACCTGTGTATACTGTATACCTATCTGTATCATGTGTTTAACCTGTGTATACTGTATACCTATCTGTATCATGTGTTTAACCTGTGTATACTGTATACCTATCTGTATCATGTGTTTAGAAGCTAATCTTACCTATCTGTATCATGTGTTTAGAAGCTAATCTTACCTATCTGTATCATGTGTTTAGAAGCTAATCTTACCTATCTGTATCATGTGTTTAGAAGCTAATCTTACCTATCTGTATCATGTGTTTAGAAGCTAATCTTACCTATCTGTATCATGTGTTTAGAAGCTAATCTTACCTACCTATCTGTATCATGTGTTTAGAAGCTAATCTCACAATTTGCTTTACACCTATTTTTTTTAAAGAGTTGGCTTTCTGAGGAAGAGACTTCATGTGCTGGTGTCACCGTCCTCTCACTGGTCCTGTGACTGCTCTGGACCAGAGAGAGGCCAGATTGAGCAGTGGCCTTGGCCAAGGGAAGGGAGTCCTTGACTGGCATCCAACTCACACATTGAGCCTCTATCTCCACCAACTGGGCACAGAGAGGGTGCAGTATCACCCACACACGCACACACACACACACACACACACACACACACACACACACACACACACACACACGTATAGGCAAATGGACAGCAGAGAATTGACAGCACGCAGCCAGTGAGATGCTGATGGCAGCTGAACAGAAGCTGTGAGGGAGGAGAGATGGGGCAGAACAACATAACACAGAGTGGGTTTGGCACGGTGTCCTTGAAGCAGGGCCTGTGGTCAGCTCATCTCCCTGGCACCGGTGCATGCTGCGCTGCCTGCTCTCTGCTGAGCCGCCTGCTCTCTGCTGCGCCGCCTGCTCTCTGCTGCGCCGCCTGCTCTCTGCTGCGCTGCCTGCTCTCTGCTGCGCTGCCTGCTCTCTGCTATGTGTGCCATCCCCCTCACAATAAGGACACACACACGCCCAATGCTGAGTGCTACCAAACACATGATGATGTTGTGGCCAGCTGCTGGTGGTGGTGGTGGTGGTGGTGGATGTGGGCCCAGTCACTTGTGGACTTGGAAGAGATCAACTTCCTGGTTCTGTTTAACAGCAGTCATGTGAAGGTCAAGTGAACGCACGGCAGGCAGCAGCCTGGAGACAATAGAAAACGCCAGAGGAACCACACTAGTTGTGAGTATAGTCCAGCTTTGTACATATTCTAAGTTATTAAGGATCCAAATGTGAAAAATTAAATTAAGTAAATAACTCAGAAAATTACGTGAATTGGAAATGTATCAGGTTGAACAACTCTGTACAAGCAGCAACATGGGGGAAACCTAGTTTTGGTGTAGTCTTACTGTGGGCACGGGAGCTGGTTTGTTGTAGGCTCATTGTGGGTGTCTTTAAAAAAAAGCCAATACTTAACACGCCTGCTGATGGATGATTTGTTCTGGCTTATTTTCTAGCATGTCAGACAGGCAGCACTGCATGTCAGACAGGCAGCACTGCACGACAGACAGGCAGCACTGCATGTCAGACAGGCAGCACTGCATGTCAGACAGGCAGCACTGCGTGTCAGACAGGCAGCACTGCATGTCAGACAGGCAGCCCTGCACGACAGACAGGCAGCACTGCACGACAGACAGGCAGCACTGCATGTCAGACAGGCAGCACTGCATGTCAGACAGGCAGCACTGCGTGTCAGACAGGCAGCACTGCGTGTCAGACAGGCAGCACTGCGTGTCAGACAGGCAGCACTGCACGACAGACAGGCAGCACTGCATGTCAGACAGGCAGCACTGCATGTCAGACAGGCAGCACTGCGTGTCAGACAGGCAGCACTGCGTGTCAGACAGGCAGCACTGCACGACAGACAGGCAGCACTGCACGACAGACAGGCATCACTGCATGACAGACAGGCAGCACTGCATGTCAGACAGGCAGCACTGCATGTCAGACAGGCAGCACTGCATGTCAGACAGGCAGCACTGCATGTCAGACAGGCAGCACTGCATGACAGACAGGCAGCACTGCATGTCAGACAGGCAGCACTGCATGTCAGACAGGCAGCACTGCATGTCAGACAGGCAGCACTGCATGTCAGACAGGCAGCACTGCATGTCAGACAGGCAGCACTGCATGTCAGACAGGCAGCACTGCATGTCAGACAGGCAGCACTGAGTGACTGAGTGAATATATGTGAGGAAACATTGGAAATAGCAGTAATAAATCAGTGCCACTTCAGGGTCAAATGAAATGAGGGGGAATAAAGTGTCCTGTATTTGCATCATGCATTAAGCTGCATCTTATGCATCTCAAACTGCAGCACTCCTCAGCACAAAGCCTCTGGATGAGCCACGCCTCCATATCAGGCAGAGACAAAGTAAGTGAAGCTTACAACATGAAACATATCAGGCAGAGACAAAGTAAGTGAAGCTTACAACATGAAACCAGAGCAATTTGAAACAATCAATACTGAAATGACATGAATGCTTCAGTTCACAGTGCAACAAATAAATACATGTGGTGTAAAAACACTCCAGCAAGTGAAACACAGCAGAGACACCACTGCCTGCAGAGATCTGATTCTGAGTCATCCACACTGAAATAAACAGAGGAAAGAAAGACTTATTTCTAGATATTACATTCCCACACTGCAGTCTCTTAATTATTCATGTCTCCTATAGAGACAGAGACAGGATGTTGGAGACGACTATAAAGAAAACAGAGCATGATGGGACATGTAGTAGGGCTGCTAGAACAATAACGGGTGGATCTTTGTTGGGCCGCAAATGACACAGCTCAGTGGTTTGGTTGCTACTCCTGACAAAGGGAAGGAGCACCTTAAAAAAGCACATATAAAAGCAACACGGGCATCTGAGAGCAGCACAGGAATCTGAAGCTCCACTCCGCTCCAAGGCACACGCTTGAAATATTGATGACCCTCCATGGCGTTCTATTCTGCACTATGGGAGAAGCCTGCCTTCTTATCTCCAGGCTGTCTGGACCACCACCACCACCACAGCAGCTACAGCGCTCAGCCAGCCAGCTCACTCCCAAGCTCAACATTCTTCTCCTCGAGATCCCATTACCGAGCCAGTCAGCAGCCAGGCACAAAGTCCTATAATCAGCCTAACTCCCACACATATCTATATACAGTATATATACACAGTATATCTATAATAACTATATATATGATCAAGCCCCTGAATATAGACTGTGACAGAACAGCAGTACTTCATGTGTCCAGATTGCCGCGGTGCTCGTGTGAGCAGAGTGAGTTCTTTCCTCATGAGCTGCTGGTGGCAGTCAGTGGCCAGTGAGTGGTCTTCCTCTGTGATCAGTGAGTGGTCTTCCTCTGTGATCAGTGAGTGGTCTTCTTCTGTGATCAGTGAGTGGTCTTCTTCTGTGAGCAGTGAGTGGTCTTCCTCTGTGAACAGTGAGTGGTCTTCTTCTGTGATCAGTGAGTGGTCTTCCTCTGTGATCAGTAGGGCTGTGGCGATTCACTTATCTCCCGATTCGATACTATCACGATTCTTGGGTGCCGATTCGATTTATATTGCGATTCTTAAGTATTGCGATTCTACGATTATTGCGATTCGATATTACGATTTATTGCGAGTGGTCTTCTTCTGTGAGCAGTGAGTGGTCTTCCTCTGTGATCAGTGAGTGGTCTTCCTCTGTGAACAGTGAGTGGTCTTCTTCTGTGATCAGTGAGTGGTCTTCCTCTGTGATCAGTGAGTGGTCTTCCTCTGTGATCAGTGAGTGGTCTTCTTCTGTGAGCAGTGAGTGGTCTTCTTCTGTGAGCAGTGAGTGGTCTTCCTCTGTGAACAGTGAGTGGTCTTCTTCTGTGAGCAGTGAGTGGTCTTCTTCTGTGAGCAGTGAGTGGTCTTCCTCTGTGAGCAGTGAGTGGTCTTCTTCTGTGAGCAGTGAGTGGTCTTCCTCTGTGAGCAGTGAGTGGTCTTCTTCTGTGAACAGTGAGTGGTCTTCTTCTGTGAGCAGTGAGTGGTCTTCTTCTGTGAGCAGTGAGTGGTCTTCCTCTGTGAGCAGTGAGTGGTCTTCTTCTGTGAACAGTGAGTGGTCTTCTTCTGTGAGCAGTGAGTGGTCTTCTTCTGTGAGCAGTGAGTGGTCTTCCTCTGTGAACAGTGAGTGGTCTTCCTCTGTGAACAGTGAGTGGTCTTCTTCTGTGAGCAGTGAGTGGTCTTCCTCTGTGAGCAGTGAGTGGTCTTCCTCTGTGAACAGTGAGTGGTCTTCTTCTGTGAACAGTGAGTGGTCTTCCTCTGTGAACAGTGAGTGGTTTTCCTCTGTGAACAGTGGTCTTCTTCTGTGAGCAGTGAGTGGTCTTCCTCTGTGAGCAGTGAGTGGTCTTCTTCTGTGAGCAGTGAGTGGTCTTCTTCTGTGAACAGTGAGTGGTTTTCCTCTGTGAGCAGTGAGTGGTCTTCTTCTGTGAACAGTGAGTGGTTTTCCTCTGTGAGCAGTGAGTGGTCTTCCTCTGTGAACAGTGAGTGGTTTTCCTCTGTGAGCAGTGAGTGGTCTTCCTATGTGGTCTACTCAATGGATTTCCTGTACACTCATACGTTCCATGAGGAGGTTCGTAAAGCTGCTGGCATCCAATAATATCCACTACTAAGACCACCAAGTGTGTGTGTGTGTGTGTGTGTGTGTGTGTGTGTGTGTGTGTGTGTGTGTGTGTGTGTGTGTGTGTGTGTGTGTGTGTGTGTGTGTGTGTGTGTGTGTGTGTGTGTGTGTGATTGTATAATAGGCCTATATAACACACGTTTATGGGCTATTGTATGAAAACCTCCCTGTTAAAGAAAAGACGTTAAACTTATAAGGAGCTTGGGGGGAAAACTGTCCAATTGACGCCAATGCATTTTGGCAATGGGTTTCAATTTGTATTGTGTGAGTTCCTGCAGAAGTAGTGTGTGTGTGTGTGTGTGTGTGTGTGTGTGTGTGTGTGTGTGTGTGTGTGTGTGTGTGTGCGTGTGTGTGTGTGTGCGTGTGTGTGTGTGGTAAGTGAATGAGATACATGATATGGATCATGCCAGCCTCAGGACTCTGTCAATGTCAGAGTATGACGGGTTTAAACATCACCTTCTTGTTACGCCTGTACTAACTGTATAGTTAGGCCTACGACCACTGGACAGCTCTCTGCCCAATACCCTCTTTACCTACAGCAACTAACTCTGCCCAATACCCTCTTTACCTACAGCAACTAACTCTGCCCAATACCCTCTTTACCTACAGCAACTAACTCTGCCCAATACCCTCTTTACCTACAGCAACTAATGCCTACCCCACACTACAGGATAATTTGCAAGATTATGGCCAAGATTCCCCCCTCCCGATTTTCTCGGGGGTGCTCCCGATTTGAAGCGCGTCGGGCAGATAATCTTCCCAAATGATCCTGTAGTGTGTGGGGTTCAAAGATTCACAATCGGGAAGACTGCCTCTTCCCGATTGTGAATCGGGCATATCTAACATGTTAGATATTTACAACCCGACAGGCGATTGCATCTTGAGCAGAGAGCCAGTAGTAGCTGCGTTTCCATTACAGTTTTTCGCAAAATAATCTGGTCCGCGTCCGCCCGCAGCCCCGCACAGAAACAAAGAACGAGGAAATTGTCATCGAGGTGAAATACCCGTGCGTCTTTGAACGGGACGGAAAACTAAATGCTATACTGCAAAGCATGTAGCCTACAACAAGCGCTTAGGTCTCAGCTTCCCGCATCGGCGAGTGTCCGCACGGAAAAGTGAGTCAAATCAGCAGACGCGCCCCTCCACAAGACACCTGTGCAGACAGTTTTCGCCTGGCCGTGCACAGTAGGCCTACACCCCGAATGGACGCGGCTGTCCGCGCAAATATTAGTTAAACAAATCCTTTCAGTGCAAATGCATTATAAAAACAAAAAATAAAATTTGTTTAGAAAACGAAATTACACTACTACACCCGGTGCGCACACTGAATAGGCATTTTAAAAGTTAACTTCGAGCCCTGCTTCCAAGGTGAATCTTCATCATAATCTTCTAGTGTGTGGGGTTGCGTTTGAACAGACGTGATTGTGTGTGTGTCCCAAGATTGAAATGTTAAAAAATCGGCTCTCTCTGTCCTGTAGTGTGTGGGCTCTCAAGATTTTTATAATCTTCAAGGATTTGAAAATCCTGTAGTGTGGGGTAGGCATAACTCTGCCCAATACCCTCTTTACCTACAGAAACTAACTCTGCCCAATACCCTCTTTACCAACAGAAACTAACTCTGCCCAATACCCTCTTTACCTACAGCAACTAACTCTGCCCAATACCCTCTTTACCTACAGCAACTAACTCTGCTCAATACCCTCTTTACCTACAGCAACTAACTCTGCCCAATACCCTCTTTACCTACAGCAACTAACTCTGCCCAATACCCTCTTTACCTACAGCAACTAACTCTGCTCAATACCCTCTTTACCTACAGCAACTAACTCTGCTCAATACCCTCTTTACCTACAGAAACTAACTCTGCTCAATACCCTCTTTACCTACAGCAACTAACTCTGCTCAATACCCTCTTTACCTACAGCAACTAACTCTGCTCAATACCCTCTTTACCTACAGCAACTAACTCTGCTCAATACCCTCTTTACCTACAGCAACTAACTCTGCCCAATACCCTCTTTACCTACAGCAACTAACTCTGCTCAATACCCTCTTTACCTACAGCAACTAACTCTGCCCAATACCCTCTTTACCTACAGCAACTAACTCTGCCCAATACCCTCTTTACCTACAGCAACTAACTCTGCTCAATACCCTCTTTACCTACAGAAACTAACTCTGCTCAATACCCTCTTTACCTACAGCAACTAACTCTGCCCAATACCCTCTTTACCTACAGCAACTAACTCTGCTCAATACCCTCTTTACCTACAGCAACTAACTCTGCCCAATACCCTCTTTACCTACAGCAACTAACTCTGCTCAATACCCTCTTTACCTACAGCAACTAACTCTGCTCAATACCCTCTTTACCTACAGCAACTAACTCTGCCCAATACCCTCTTTACCTACAGTAACTAACTCTGCCCAATACCCTCTTTACCTACAGCAACTAACTCTGCCCAATACCCTCTTTACCTACAGCAACTAACTCTGCTCAATACCCTCTTTACCTACAGCAACTAACTCCTATGAAAGTTGGGTCATGGCAGCAACAAGCAGATAGATAAGAACTAAACAAATGAGAGCAAATCAAGATAAGACTATGAATAATGACAACAAAGGGCACTGTCTGGATGTGGATAACACAACAAATAGGCTAAGCTAAAAAAGCAGCAGGATCATCATAATGCAGAATCATGATGGCCTGTAACCATTGTAATCAAGGAGAAGCAACCCAAGCTTTGTGGTCCTGGAGCTTCAACGGCATCTGAGCAGCTTCAACCATTGTCCTCCAGACAGCCATGAGCAAACAATGTTCCTCAGGGAATATTTGCTGAATGGGAACAAGCTAAACAAATGCAATGAGCAACCAGTGGCTGTTTGCTTCCCAGCAAACGCCAGCGCTGGACTAAAAATGACTCTGTAATCAAAGGGTTTAGAGAGCAGAGAGAGGGAGGGAGGGAGAGAGGGAGGAAGAGAGGGAGGGAGGAAGAGAGGGAGATGGGGAGGGAGGGAATGATGGAGTGAGCGTATGAATGACTCAGCAGACGAGTCTCTCTCTCTCTCCTCCCTGCAGGAGATAATGGGGATCATCCATCTTCTTGCCCTCCTTTACGCCCGTCTCTTGACCACTCATCTGCATCCAGGTCAGCTGAGAAACAACACAGGCCCTCCCCAACAACTGCTGGAAAATAGACCCTTTTCACAGGGGGCATTTTGTGTCAAAAAGGCAGGGTAAATACAGGTGCAGCCCTTATTAGTGTTTTGCTTGCACCTGTGTTTACCCTGCCTTTTCGACACAAAATGCCCCCCATGAAAATGGTCTATGTATGATTTGGTAGGAGACTTTAGTCTGCCAACAGTATGTTGTGACAGCTTACAGGTCTACGCAGCGACAGTGTTTTTAATCAATCAATCCATCAATCAATAACTCATTTTGTCCGGCCACAGCTATGTTGCCGTTTTACGTGCGGTCGAGCTGAAACTTTTCAGGGGGTGTAAACAGCACTCGTGCAGGTGACCTGACGGAGCCAGGTTTTTTAATTAGGGCAGATTAATTGCCCTAATTGCCCTAAGGCTGAGGCTATAGTTCAGTGATGATGTCATCAGTGTGGATGTCATCAGTGATGATGTCATCAGTGATGATGCAAAAATACACACTACATTGCATGGAAAGACAGAGTAACTGGGCCTATAGAATTTAGGTACACGGAAATGAATGAAAGAATGGAATAAACGTAGTGATCATCAGCACATCAGCAGGATGAGAGACTCACATCAGCAGGATGAGAGACTCACATCAGCAGGATGAGAGACTCACACATCAGCAGGATGAGAGACTCACATCAGCAGGATGAGAGACTCACATCAGCAGGATGAGAGACTCACATCAGCAGGATGAGAGACTCACACATCAGCAGGATGAGAGACTCACATCAGCAGGATGAGAGACTCACATCAGCAGGATGAGAGACTCACACATCAGCAGGATGAGAGACTCACATCAGCAGGATGAGAGACTCACATCAGGCAGTGAAGTTGAGAGTAGCAGACCAAACATCTCTGCACTAAAACAAAGAACACAAACAAGAGCAAGTGAAAATGCCTCGTTGGAGCAGGAGGCACTGTTTGTTTTAACTGCAGATGAGAGTACACACTGCACACATTGTTTATTTCACACAGCAGCAGGCTAAGCTGCAGTGCTGATATTGGAATATTAGCTTAGCAGTGCTGCTGTATTGTCCCCGACTCATGTTATTCTAATGGCTGCTACTGCTGCTAAACTGCTGTTCAAACATACCTGACACATCGATTCAAATAGATGTACATGCACGCTCGCACACCTACTGACACACTGGTGCATACTAAAGAATGGATGCTGCTCACACACCTACTGACACACTTGTGCATACTAAAGAATGGATGCTGCTCGCACACCTACTGACACACTGGTGCATACTAAAGAATGGATGCTGCTCGCACACCTACTGACACACTTGTGCATACTAAAGAATGGATGCTGCTCGCACACCTACTGACACACTGGTGCATACTAAAGAATGGATGCTGCTCGCACACCTACTGACACACTTGTGCATACTAGGGCTGCACGATATTGGAAAAAACTGACATTGCGATATTCCCCGCCCATGCGATATATATTGCGATATGAAAAAATACAGATTTTCACCAGATTAGCTCTATTTGAAAGAAAATAATATTTCTAGAATGATTGGGATGATTTTGTAGAGGAGTCCATCTGATTTTGGAGGGGAAATTAGGTATTTTAATGTTTCTCAACCACTGGGCTGTGACCTACTGGTAGGCCTCAGAGCGTCATCTATCAGGGTGCATACACATTTTGACCAATGGATTTCCATGACTTACATACATGAAAAAGTGAGTTATGACATTCTACTTTAAAATGTCACTAGCCTATACTTCACTTAGTGTAATGCAGCCTTTAAAACCAGGGAAAGACAACATGTATGCTGTATCACCATATTACCATCCAACATCTAAGACCATGTAGTCTCAAATCACAATACAATATGGATATAAATTTGATATATTGCCCACCCCTAATATTGAGTGCCAGAATCTACCTCCCAATGATGCTATTTGCAGAAAAACATTAGATTTAATTGATTATAATCACTGCTTTCAACTTCTTTCGTTCTTCTAACGTTTCAATAAATCAACAATGAAACACCGCTGGTTACTTCACACACTTGGTCTGACCCCCCTCCAGAAACTACCAAGTGGTACGCTCCGCATTTGGGGAGTTCCGGTTTTTGAGCGCACGCAGGGCAGTACAGAGACGAGGATTCACATGCAGCCGACCGGTGACAAACCATTCGTGAAAAGTAATAAATATATATTTAATTGCCCAGCTATGTCTATTGTCTTTTTATTTTCACCGACATGTTTTGTGTAAATGAGTCGCTATGTATGATTACCTCTACCGTAACGTTACTGCTATCATCTGATGCATCATCAGACTGAGGGGGAGAGAGAGCTGCGGTGATACACGGACAACTTCTCAGTAATCACTTTAGCCTTCGTGTCATAAGTTGCGGTCTTGCTTTTTGGTGTTTCAAGAGTAAATATCTCCACTCCACGGACATGTTGAGTTACAGCAGCCAGTATACTAGTGCGCTGCAAGCTGTGGACAAGTCCGCCTCGCAATCACATCGTTTACAGACAGGCTACTGTCAGCAACGCAACATAAGCAAAAACAATTCAATTTTGCTCTCTGTGCATGTTTGTTGTGTTGAAGCTAAGCATTAAATGAGTGAGTACAGTAGCGGGGCATCTCTCTCCTTTGAGAGAGCCTGCATTTCACTCAGTAGGCTACCCCTAAAGTGAGAGTTTATCAAGCAACATGACGAGTTAATTTGCTTTTGACATCGCACGTCCTGCGATGTGACTATCGCGCATGCGCACATCGCAATGTCGATGTGTAAACGATATATCGTGCAGCCCTAGTGCATACTAAAGAATGGATGCTGCTCACACACCTACTGACACACTTGTGCATACTAAAGAATGGATGCTGCTCGCACACCTACTGACACACTTGTGCATACTAAAGAATGGATGCTGCTCACACACCTACTGTACTGACACACTTGTGCATACTAAAGAATGGATGCTGCTCACACACCTACTAGGGCTGTCACTTTTCATTCGAAATTCGAATGCAACTTCGAATGTGGGGGAGGGGTTCGTGTCCGATATGTAAATTGACTGTTCGATTTTTTTTTTTTTTTTTTTTATGAACCAAAATTAACCAACTGCTGCTTGCTGGTAATGTTAATCCTATGTCAGAAAAAGTCTCCAGATTTGTCGCGTTAGTCTCTTCTGAGAAAGATTGTCTCCAGGGTCTGAAAAGTTGTCTCGAGTTGGATGCAGCCAAGTTTGTGAGGCAGTGTTGTGACTGTGAGCGTCCAAGCTAACACGTCGGGCTGATGCCCGGTGGCCTGGACTGAAAAAAATAAAATAAAATAATAATAATTAATTAACCAAAAAACTTTGAATATATTCGAACGAATTTCGGGCAATTAAAGTTCGTTCAAACTTTATTTTGGGAAAAAGTGACAGCCCTAACACCTACTGTACTGACACACTTGTGCATACTAAAGAATGGATGCTGCTCACACACCTACTGTACTCACACACTCGTGCATACTAAAGAATGGATGTGTCTCAGCAGGAGTCAGACATGGGGGAGTTGAAAGCGCTGTGAGAAGGGCTCATTGAGAGGGAAAGAGCTTCTCAGGCTCTCATCTCCTTCCAATAAAACGAATCACTGATTCAATCCTGAGACAGGATGTAACCGAACAGCATCATCATGAGGTGAAGAGTTCACTGCGGTGCACAGGATTAGGATTTAAGCACGGTTCCTCTTTTCACCTGAAATAAAATGACATCTTAATCTCGTCTGCAAGGAATGGCGGCGGGCATGGAGAGAGGCAGAGAGAGACAGAGAGAGGGAGAGAGAGAGAGATAGAGGGAGACAGAGAGAGAGAGAGAGAGAGACAGAGAGAGAGAGAGGAGAGAGAGAGAGAGAAAGAGAGAGAGAGAGAGAGAGAGGATCAAGGAGAATCCAAAGAAGACAGACAGGGCAGAAAGAGAGGGAGAAGCCAAAACAGAAGGAGGAGATACTGCTATCAGAGCTCCAACATGGCAGGAAGTGACATGGGGAGAGCAGGAAGAGGAAACTGGACAGATATAGATTGGTTTGGTTTGGGAGCCACTCCTGAAAACATGTCTGTCTGTCCCATCAGGGGCCCCAGCAGCAGTGAATGTGCTTATCAAAGCATGCACACCTTGGGCCTGTTCCTATGAGGGCACAAACAGCCAGCGAACACAGAGTGCGATTGGAAGGACGACTCAATGTAGGATCTGTAGTAATGACATCCCTGTGAAGCATAAGCACATATCCTATCCTGCAAACTAGCTGTCAGGGGGTTTCTGTCATTTAAAATCTTTTCTTTTCTTTAGGACTGGGCTGTTAAGACGTGTCATTTCCCGCCTGAGCTGACAAGCAATAGGATCCCACCCTGAGGTCAAATCCACCCTGAGGTCAAATCCCAAATCTAATCTAATCAGACTGTAATTAGTGTGTAGAATACCACAGCTCAGCTCATCTCACCATGTGAAAACCTCTCAACATATGTAAGGGAGCATAGTTATTCCACAACTAGGCCTATAGTACATGTATTATAAGTCTTATGTTATGTTATGTTGTGTTGTATTATGTGTGTTGTGTTGTGTTGTGTTGTGTTTTGTTGTGTTGTGTGTAGCTAATGGGGATCCGAATAAATGAATAGTAATGAAAAACTGAAGCTGTACGAAAAGCAAGCATCCTCGTCATTATTTACAATGCATTAAAACTCTGGATTGAAGGATTTGAGCTCAATAGGAGGATACGCTCAGCAGCTTTACTCTCTCAGGTGTCCTAAATATATTATGTTTATTCTACCACCTTCAACAAGCCTGTCTTATGTACCAAAGTTCATGAGAGCACCAGCAGAGGATACAGCCTACATCATGTATGCAATGCAAGGACGTACACACAGACACACATGCCTGAGGCAAAAATATCATAGTGTTGTGTTACTCTGTTAATGTTACTCGTCATTACTCAAAACTGCCTTCATTAGACAGTGAAGACAAATTATTCACGGCTTT